>NW_001849565.1:218599-242933 GCF_000209065.1 Trypanosoma cruzi
CCCCCCCCCCCCCCGCTCAACCCCACACATATAAATACATACATACACCCCCCACGACGATGACAATGTTACGTTCGTTTCATTTGTTTTGTTTTTTTGTTTTGTTGTTGTTTTGTTTACGTGTCCGCGCGCGTGCGTTAGTTCTGTTTTATAAGTATATATATATATATATACATAGTGTGTTTTTGTTTTTCCTTTTTGTCTGTTCGTACGTTTGTCTATTTATGTATTTATATGTCTCTCTCTCTCTCTCTCTCTCTCTCTCTCTTTTGCCTTTTCTTTTTTTTTGCAGTCATGGCGAGTGCCGTAGCTGCTGGTTTTTTTTTAATAAAATACATATATAGATAAATATATTTATATGTATGGTATATATATTGCGGGGAGGGAGGGAGGGAGGGAGGGAAGGGAAGGGTACATGATGATATTGAATGCAGATGCAACATTATTTTTGTTTTTTTTTTTTTTCCATCTGTCTTTTTTTTTTACCCAACAATTAAACTACACGCTTTACGCCATTTATATGCGTATATCTATGCATATATAAATATATATATGGACTGACTTCATTGTGGAAGGGTTTTTTGTTGGTTTTTGGATTGACATTACCCCTTTTTTGTTGTTGTTGGTTTTTTTTTTTTTTTTTCGGTTTTTTTTGTCTCTGAGAAGGGTGGTAAAATGCGGGGAGGAGGCGGGGGAACATGTGGCATTTTGTTTGTTTGTTTCTTTCGTTTTGTTTGTTTCATTGATGCAAACACGCATACACGCATACATGCATGCATATTTATATACGTCCCACAGGCGTGGTACACCTGTTGTTGCGTAAACAATTGAAATAGTGCACCCTTTTTTTTCTTTTTTTCTTCTTTTTTTTTTTTTTTTTGTTATGCAGGTCGGTAAAAGAGAGAGGGGGAGGGGAAAGGGGGAAGGGGGAGTTGTCTTTCTCCCTCGCTCACACACACACACACAAACTCTCTCTCTCTCTCTCTCTCTCTCCCTTTTCCGTTTGCCCAAATGAAAGACACATGAATGCATGTGGTACGTGTGCAATACGCCATCATATTGTTCCCTCCCCCTCTTCCTTCTCACCACGCCTTCTTATTTTCCCCCATTTTTATTGTTGTTTTGTTTATTATTATGTATTTGTTATGTATTTATTTATGTATGTATTTATGTATGCAGCCTTTTACTTTTCCCTCTCCATTTGTTCTATTCCCCTGCCGCAAACATACACACACAGCCCTGCTGCTGCTGTTGTTGTTGTTGGGAGGGTGAGAAGGGGATGTCTGCAGGACTGGGCGGGCGGATTGTTTTTTCTTTTTTGTTTTATTTTGCTTCAAAGCAGCAGTCAAAGAGAGAGTGAGAGATCCAAAAATAAATAAAAAAGACGGGGGAAGAGAAAAAAAAATATATTTTTTTTTTTTTAATTTTATATTAAAAGAAAAGGAAAAAAAAAAGAGGAAAAAAAAAAACGAGAATTTGGACTTTTGGTCCCATCGTTATGAAACACTTTTCTTTTCTTTTGTTGTTTTCCCTTTTTTTCCCCCCTGTCACTCAAACACACTCAAAGAGACATGCAAAAAAATAAAATAAAATAAAATAAAATACGCCCCCACCACCACCACCACCACCACCAAAATAACAGAAATGCACGTCATGCACGTGTGTGTGTGTGTGTTGTTGTTGTTTTTGTCTCCGCCGTTCCTTTTTGTTCTGGAGAGAAGGCGCCGTACATCAACAAAAACAGAACCCCCTTTCCGAAAAGGTGGAAAGAAACATAAATACACCGGAATTGAGTTTATTACGAAACAACTGTTGGCGTGACGTCCATTTGTACAGATTTTTATTTATTTATTTATTTATTGTTGTTGTTGTTGTTGTATGCTCATTGCTTCACCTTCAACACCTGTTTTTATTGTTATTGTTTTTATATTATTATTATTGTTGTTGTTGTTGTTTTTTACTTTACATGACACGTGGGCCTGCACGTCGGAGGTGAAGTGAAGGGGAGGGGGGAGGGGGGGAGGAAGAAAAGGATGGAGGAGCCGAGAAAAAAAAAAAAAAAAAAAAAAAGAAGAGGAGTTGTTTTGTTATATTTGTTTGTTCGGTGCGTTTTGTCTCACCGGATGAATTGCAAGGAGTTGATGAAAAGAAGTCAAAAGAAGAAAAAAAAAAAATTTAATAAAAATATTTTTTTTTTTTTACCTTTTTTTTTTTTTATTTATTTATTTATTTTTATCTGCGTATGTTTTTTGTTTTTTTTTTTGTTGTTGTTGTTTTTTTTTTTTTTTTATATGCATACACAGACTGACAGGCACACTCACACTCACACACACACACACACACACACATGATGTGTGGGGATGAACAAACTGAAGCGAAGAATGCTGCAACAAATCTAAAATTAAAATTAAAAATGAAAAAGGAAGCAAACATTTCCCCTTTTCCCCCCCCTTTTTTTTTTTTTAATTGTGTTGTGGTGATAGTTGGGAAGAGTTGTTGGTGCATATATTTTTGTATGTGTGAGCATACATGCGTACATCTATCCACCTTTATATATTTATATATACACACATATATATATATCTTTCAGCAGAGTTTGTTTCTTTCACTTTTTATCCCACACGCACACGGCTACCACCAGACTTGTTGGATCCTTCCTTTTTTTTTTTTTTTTTCTTTTCTTCTTTTTTTTTCGTATTATTATTAGCAGTAGTAGTGTGTGTGTGTGTGTGTGCGTCTGTGTGGTGGGGAAGGCGACGGAAACCAAGAGCAAAAAGGGCTGAAGAAGACATTTCATCCCTCTTGACGTGAAGGGAAAAGGAAATAATGGGCTCACGCGTCACGTGCATGTGTAGACGCACGTCTGCAAAGAGAAACGTAACGCGGTGTGTGTGTTTGGAGGAGGAAAAGAGGGGGGTGAGGGGAAATTGAGCCACCACAAGAGGGAGGGGCAAGGCATGGAGTGAGACCACACCGTGCATGGAGGACAGAAAGAAAAAAAAACAGAGAGACAAGAGAGTGAAACGGATATTTTCCTTATGAATAGTTTCAATTATTGTTATTGTTATTATTATTTGATTTGGTTTAGACATGTAAATGGCGCTATATATATATATATACATGTATGTATGTATGTGCGTCATGAGCGTACGCGCCCACAAGACAGAAAGTAAAGGGAGG
Source organism: Trypanosoma cruzi (assembly GCF_000209065.1). Classification (NCBI taxonomy): domain Eukaryota; phylum Euglenozoa; class Kinetoplastea; order Trypanosomatida; family Trypanosomatidae; genus Trypanosoma; species Trypanosoma cruzi. Next base: position 221,780 of record NW_001849565.1, read on the forward strand.
GGGAGGAGGGGAATAGACGGGGGGGGAGGGCGTACAAAAGAAAAGGACAACAGAGAGAAGTTAAAAAAAAAAAAAAAAAAAGAGTTTGTTGGCAATGGCCGCATTTTTTTCTTTTTTTTTTTTTTTTTTCTTTTACTTCTTGTTGTTGATCAAAATTCTTTTGTGGCGGTGGTGAAGTATGAGGTGCGTGGGTCCTGTTTGCCTGCCGCAGACGTGGCTCACGCGTGCGGGTGCACCGTCCTTCTCCGCCTCCCTTTTGTGTGTGTGTGTGTGTGTGTTTTTGTTGTTCTCTCTCTCTCTTTGCGCATGCACCCCGCCTTGAATGCTGCGGTGATGGGTGCGTATGCCTGTTGTTGGAGCTTTTATTTTTCTGCTCTTTCATTGTATTACTTGGCGTTCCCACCGCAGCTTCGTTTATGTTTATTTTTATTTTATTTTATTTTTTTTGACTGCTGGTGGTTTAATGCCTCTTTTCCCCCTCCCCCTCCCTTCTTCTATTCCTTTACTAATTATTATTATTATTATTATTATTATTATTATTATTATTATTATTATTATTATTGTGCTCTCATCGTTTGACGTTTGTTTGCAAATTGTTTTAATCTCTGCTCTTTTGGATGCCTTTTGTTTTTTGGTTTTTTTTTTTTGTTTTGTTTTGTTTTGTTGTTGTTTTTTCTCCTTTTTTTTTTTTTTTTTGGTATTTGGTGTTTGCTTGCGAATGTTATTTTGGGTTTTCTCCTGAGAGAAGGAGTGGGCGAGGGGAGATGTGCGTGGAAGCACAAATGCCGACGAAAAGAACGAAGAGGAGTCTCTTTTTTGTTTGTTTGGTTGTTTGGTTGTAGTCTTATATGTATGTATGTATCTGTATCCATGTACATGTACATGTATGTGTGCTGCAAACAGACGGTAAGTGAGGGGGGGAGGAGAGAAGGTGAAATGCGTGTACTTTCATCTGCTTAGAAATAACGAGCGAGAATGAGTGAGAGGGAGAGAGAGAACGAAAAAAAAGATGAGAATGAGACGGCGTCGTAGTGGTGGGATGAATGAAACGGTGGAATAAATTTTTGTTTTAAGAGAAAGAAAGAGAGAAAGAAAAAATAAAAATAAAAATAGTTGAATTGAAATGTCACGTGCGTCTCGTCGTTGTTTTTTTGGTTTTTTGTTTCCTTTTTGTTTTTATTTTTGTCATGTGGTCCGTGGAGGAGTGCGTGGTAATTCCCCTCCACCGCCAACTTGTTTTTTTATTATTTTTTACTTTATTATTTTTGTTGTTGTTTTTCTTATATAAATAAAAATATTTTTATTTACTGTTGTTTGTTTTTATTTGTTGTTTCTCCGCTTGGACCGTTTATTTATTTATTTGTTTATTTGTTTGTTTGTTTGTTTCTGCGGCTTTAACTTTTTTGCCGGTGGATGAAGTGGGGGGGGGGGGGGCCGTCTATTTGTGTGTGGACTGCCGTCTGCTGTGCAACATGTACTCTTCATTTCCCTTCACCATGCGTCGATGGCATGTCTGTTTATTTTCTGGTTTTTTTCTTTTTTCCTTTTCTCTTTGCCTAAACCCCCCACCCCCACCCCACACATATATATACTCTCCCTCTCTTCACCAGCGGAGGAAGGGGAAAAAAAAAAAAAAAAAAAGGAAGAAACTGAAGCGTACACACTCCTGTCCTTGCCAGTCCGAATTTGTTTTGTTTCTTTTTTCTTTTTTATTATTTTTTTTTGTCATTTGTGTGTGCGTGTGGAAGCTCTTTTTTGTTGTTTTTTTGTCCTTCACCGCCACGTGATGGAAACTCCACCGATGCCACGGGCGATTGCGTCCCCTGACGATGCGTACCTGCAACAGCGTGGCATTCCGGGCCTCTGGCAGCAACTCAGCGGTGAGCTCATGGAGAAGAAGCCGGCAAATCATCTTGCCTTCATGCTGCAGTGGCTATCGAGGCTGGCGGGGACGGCGGAGGGCGTTGAACGGGCACAAACCCACAACGATGCGGGGGAAAAAACGATGAAGCCCTTTTTTCTGAACGAACGATATGGCGGAAGTGACACGACGGAAGCCGAAAACGATGATAATGTTCTTTGCAACTCCCCCGCACTTGCAGAGTTTCTTCCGGTAAAGGGACTTCTTGTTGATGATGGCGCTGTTGGGAGCTGCGAGCACTTTGATGGTGTCCCCCGTCCACTCGAACGCCTCCCCCGATGCGGGGATGCATTGGTGGAAACTCCAGGCGTAGATGTGCCCATGCATCCCACTTATCTTTCAGATACAACCATGACGAGGACAGATCCCAACCATAAGCACGTGGATCCAGAAGTACTTTCCTCCACCAAACATTTGATGGAAATTGTGCAACGACTCCCGCCTAGTGAACATATTGCGGCGTGTGTCTTCTTGGAAAGTCTCCTTGATAAAAAAGAACTAGCGGCATCTACATCGAAAATATCTGCGAAACGTGAGCCTTCATTGGGAGCCACGATGAATGGAGAAAGTAATGGGTGTTCACCAAGCGACGTAAACCGACGATCGTCTCCCAGTGCACTTAGTACCGACGCTGTCAATACCCTTTTGGAATTTAAATTGGCACGTACACATTTGCAAGAGCTGGTGAATGACGCACTGACTGCCAGTATTCTTGCGCGGGAAAAAGTGAACTCGGAGTGTATGGATTGTAAATTACATATGAGTTCAACAGACACGGTTGCTTCTTCGCCCCATGGAATTTTCTTTTCAGGCGCACGGAGTGAGTTACCACTGGCCCCTCTGAAACTTCAAAGGGAAACTGATGATGTGCCCAAGTACGCGTCAGAAGACACACCGTTGTCAAGTACCCTTCCAGCTGGCAGATTTTCTGCTCATACCCTTTCCATGTCAGGTTTTGGTGAAGAAGGGGGGGGATTATCACAAATGAGGCAGTTTTCCGCATCGGAAGAAGAACTGGATGTGGTGCGAGAAGGAATTTCGACGCGCATGCCATTTTGTGAGTTTGATGAGATCCAGGTGGAATGTGTTGTTCGTAGTATGGAGCGTCTCACGTGGGATGAATGGCACTTGCACACGCTCAGAAATGAACTGCTCTTTGTCTATTCTGGCACGCTGTTGTTGCTGAAGGAGGGTCGTGTACTTCAGAGACTCTCAAAGGGAGATGTCTTTGACGGACTGCATTTGTCACGAGAGGCAAAAGATGAATCCAGCCATGAGGTACGCGCGGTATCCAGTGCCATCGTATTTTTGATTGAAATGGATGTGTTCCGCTCCCTCTTGGACAATGAGAAGAAGGCACGTCATTCCATGTTTCTGAGACTCATGGAACGTTCACTGCTATTGTCAGGGCTCTCCTTGAGAACCCGCAAACGTCTGGCAGACTCCCTACGGATACGGAAATTTAAAGCCGGATCAATGCTCATGCAGAAAGGTCGACCGATGGAGTGGGTCTCTTTTGTGTTCAGTGGTGTCGTTAGGAGAAGGGTTGATGATGAAGCGGGAGCGACGAGAGCCGTGAGGAAAAATGCGTCCCTCATCAGCGATGTACATTGGGATTACTTGCTGGAAACCAGGACGGGAGGTGTCATTGGGGCCTTTGAACTTATCTTCCGCTCACACAGTCTTACAGATGCCGTGGCTGCATCGAGAGTGCTGGTGGCGCAACTGCATGTGGTGTACTTTGAGGCCATCATGTCTCAGCGGTATTTGGATGAGATGAGGTTCACTGTACTCAGTGATCCTCTTACCCCGTGGTTGCTGCAACATGCGACTGAGGAAGTACGTCTTATGGCGGAGCAGGCGGAAAAAGAAATGGGCAGTGTGCCGAAGAAAGTGAATACGCAGGAAACAGGGCAAAATTTGTATTCCACAACGAGATCAAGCGTTCTAGGCTTAACAATGAACCGAGCTAGAAGAAGGGGTCCTGTTCAAGCAAGGAATTTGAGCATATGTTCCGCCGGTGAAATAGTGTATGCGGGGAAGAAGAACATTTATCGGTTTCCTCTCTCTGTATTGGAGATCAGTAACACCGTTGTTATTGCCGTTGTCTCCGATGGTGTCATTATTCGATGGAACGCTGCAGCAGGAAGAGTCACGGGATTTCAGTATCACGATGTCCTTGGGCAACGCATTTATAGACTTCTCGCTACAGAGACGACAAGAAACGGAATGCGGGAACAATTGCTTCAGGCAGAAAGGTTTGTTGGGAGCTGGGATGACTACGTTGCCTCTGGCCTATCCTCTCCATGCGTCTACCGTTTCCGGCAGGCATCAGAGGTTTACTACGTAAACCTACTGTTGAGTATCGTGCCATCCTGCCTGGGCACCGCCGGTGATGTCATGTTGCTTGTGGGTCGTGAGACAGACAATCAGGCGGTCGTGAACTACATTGAAGATGCCGTGCGTTGGATGCGAGATGTGTTGCAGCCTCAGTTAAATGCCTTTCAACGACGTGTGGAAAGTATTGGGGAGAAAGACTGGAATATGTCCCCTGACGACGGTAAGCGTTTGCTAGGTCATGTGGAGACCTGCAATAAGCTCATGGAAAGATACATGCGACTCTCAAGCCTCAATTTGGAATCCATGAAAGAGATGTGGAAACCGGTTCGAATTCACCACACTCTACGACAATTTGCTCGAGAAGCGGTACAGCTGGTTGGTGTTGCAGAGAATCGCTTTACCCTTTTCTTGGATGAAGGCCTCCCAAAGCACGAGATCTTTTTTAATGTGGAACATGTACTGGAGGTTCTGAGGCGGGTAGTGGTTGAAGTCAACAAGGCCGGGACAGGCATTCTTATCTCCGTGTTTGTCTGTGTGGTGGAGCCTACCGCGGAATTTGCTGTGAGCCGCAAAATTTCGTGTCCAATTGTTGTTTCGCGACGTGCCAGTATTGCCACCCATGTTGGCTTGGCTTCATTATCTCTGAGTTTGGCGCCCTTGTCCTTTAACCCGCCAAATTCAGACAGAAGCAGTTTGCCGCCCTTCAAGGAAGGGGGACGCGTGTGCAGTGCGACGGAGCCCCAGCAAGTGATTGATGGCCCCTCTTCCTTATCCATGCGACGCATTCGTATTGTCGTGACCGATAATGTGGAGATGGACGATGGCAGCGAGGGTAATAAAAAGGTAGGGGTCAAGACATCGTCAACGGCAAATTTGGAAGGGAAAGAGACGGAAAATCCACGAAAATATGACCCTCGACGACGAATGGCCACAATCAAGGAGTGTGAACAGATGGTTGCTAATATGTGCGGCACCCTTTCTTTCCATACTACGCGATTTCCGCTTCCGGTGAACACGTTGAGTATTGAATTGCCATTGCTACCTGTCCCTTGGGTTGAGGAAGAGGAAGATAAGGAGAACGTTGACCCTCCGATTACCACGCGTCCGTTTACTGTGATTGTTGCGGATCGGGATGCGAAGCAACGGAATATTCTCTGTCGATTAATGTGGTCGCGTCGTCATGCGGTTGTGCCTGTCACATCATTACGCGAGGCAATGATGAACGTGGAAACTGGTGGCGCGGATGTCCTTGTGATTGACCCTTTATACCTGGAGGCTACAGAGGAGGAATATGCCGCACTGCGAGACGGAACGGCTCCATTTGAGGCCCTGCGTCAACAAACGCAGCTTGTTGTTGTGCTGTACGCGGATGACTTCAATGACTGGCGTGTGAAAAAGTTGATGGGCTACTCCCACGTTATCGAATTGCCCAAGCCAGCCTCAGGAGCCCTGTTGCACCTTGCAATGCACGAAGCAGAGCGTCTTGTGATGTGTATGCGGGAGGATGAGGAAAAAATTGCACTTCTCCGCATGGCATTTACGGAATTCCAACCGGATCGACACAAGTTGGGACGACTATTGGGAAGAGGAGCGTATGGTGAAGTATTTGAAGTCGAGGACCTGCTTACCGGTGGTAAACTGGCGGTGAAACGCATGTATCTTGAAGACGGTGTATTGGCTGATGATGCCATTCAAGAACTGGTGGCCACGACGTCCTTAAGACATGAAAATATCATCCATTACTTTTACTGTCAGAAGGAAAGTGATACGCAGCTCCGTCTTTACATGGAATTGGCATCTGGAGGCACATTACGAGATAAAATTCGACGACAAGGGGGGCCTCTGCCGCTTGAAGAGATTGTGCGTCACCTAAAAGATTTATGCCGTGGCCTTGCGTATTTGCACTCGAAAAATTATGTGCACAGGGATATGAAGACGGCAAATGCCCTTATCGATCATCATGGACGAACCAAAATTGGGGACTTTGGAACGGTAAAATGTCTAAAAAGATCGTCCGAGAAGTTGTATACGGTGGCGGGGACTCCGCAGTTTATGGCACCGGAAGTGATGAATGCGGATTCCACCAAGGGCATTGGGTACAATCAAAAGGCCGATATTTGGTCCTTGGGCTGCGTGGCGCTTGAGTTAGCCACGGGCAAGTCACCCTTTTCCTATCTGAATTTTACAAGTGGCATGGGCATTTTTGTGTACGTCAGTAAACTTACCGACACTCCAGACCTGTCTGTGATCAAGGATGAAAATCCCTTATTGTATGCGTTTATTGAGTCTTGTCTCTGTATTGATCCTGATAAACGTCCTACGGCGCAGGAACTGATACATCACGAGCTTCTGCAAGAGGCCGAACATGGCTCCCGGAATAAGCAACTTGCACGGAAGGTGGAGATGGTGGAAAAGTTGAAACGTTATGCCGCGATTGACGCTGAAGGGGAAGAGGATGAAGAAGAGGAAGAAGAGGAGGAGGATGAAGTGAATGATGCAGGCAGCAGTGTAAGTGTTTGCAATGCCCATAAAGGAGGTAATTGCAAGAACGACCCGTTGGTGGGTTTCTCTGAAGAAAAGAGATGTGAGTTGCAGTGGAAGAGACGGGGAGGCAATCCGGATGAATTATTGCGGGAGCAGAGTTTTTTTGCCTCCTCCACCTTTTCGAGCGGGGAAGAGGACGAGAGGAACTGACATGTCTCCATACGTCTTCTCCTTTTTCTATGTTCACTCCCTCTCTCTCTCTCTCTCCCTTTATCTCTTTATACTTTCTTTTTCCTTTTATTATTTTAATGAGAGCACACATGAATGAACGGGTGTTTTGACGGAAAATGACCGGTTTAAATTCATGAAGTATTTTCTTTTTGCTTTTTTTTTTTTTGCTTTTTTTTTTTTACTCTATTGACTGTTTGTGTAGTGAAAAACAAACTTTACCCTACGCAAAGAAACATGCCATTGTCTGCATTCATATATATATATAAATGCTTGTGAACATTGGGATCTGTGCATGGAGGGGGCGGGGCGCAGTTGCCCGAGTCTGGAGGAGACATGAATTGCCGAAGTGAGAAATCAAAATATTTAAAGTGAAAATAAATAAATGAAAAAAAAAGAAAGAAAAAAGAAAAAAAGAGGGAGAGGGTGAGAGAGAAATGAGGGTGGAAGAAACAAATAATAAAAATAAATAAAAAATGGAAAGAAGTGGAAGTTAAAAACCCCACTCTAGAGAGTTTTGTTTTAATAGCGGTATTTATTTGTAAAATCCTCGTTGGCTATTGGCTGGTAAAGAACGTTTTTTTTTTTGTTTTTGTTTTTGTTTTTGTTTTTTTTGCGTGTGTGCGTGAGTGCTTATTTTATTTTTGCCCCTTCCTGCCACTGACATCACGGGTGGAACATTATTATTATTATTATTATTATATATATACGAGCGGCTGGGAAAGAAAGAGAGAGATTATATGTGGAATTAGGCGGCTGGAAAGAAGGAAAAGAAAAGGGGCAGGAATGGAGATGGAGGGGGGTGAGTACTCCCCGGAAAGACAAGTGCATAGATACATCCATGCACTTATAAACCCCGCGATTTATAACTGTGTATTAAATTTTTTTTTTTTTTTTTTTGCTTTTTGCTTTTTGCTTTTTGCTTTTTGCTTGATTCTCTTCCCATTTTACCAGTCCTTTTTTGTTGTTGTTGTTGTTGTTTTTTTGTGTGCCTGCATACCTGTTGCTGCTATGATTTTTATTTTATGTACATAATTGCTTTTTGGAACTGTTTTTGTTTTTTACATGTATGTATTTATGTATGTATACTCTCCACGTAGTTTGGAGAAGAGTGTGGCCGTTGGTATGAACGATATTCATTTGGTCACTTCTTTGTTTCTGCTTTTTCTTTACTCTTTATGCACGTTTGCTTTTCTCTCGTTGTTGCTTTTTTTTTGTTTGTTTGTTTGTTTGTGTGTGTGTTCCAACCGTACTTGAGGAAGAAGGGGAGAGACTTGTGTTTTAAAATGACATTTTCTTTTTTTATTTTCATTTTCGTCTGCGTTTTTTTTTTTGTTTCTTTTTTTTTTTTTTTTTTGTGCTGTTTATTGCTTGAATAACTTCTTGGGTGCGCGTGTGTGTCGGGGAGGGGGGGGGGGGAAAGTGTATACTGGCATGACTGCTGTTGTGTGCGTGTGTGTGTGTGTGTGTTTATATTTTTTCTTTGAGTGTTCCCTGTGGTTGCTCTCCTGTTTTGTGTGGGGGAAAATGCACTTCACTGCCTTTTTGCTTTTGTTTTTGGTTGTTGTTTTTTTTTTCCCCTCTTTTGTCTTCCGCAACGGTGTGGCAAAGAAACACACAGAGACAGTAGTAGGGGAGCGCTTGCCGTGCGTGATGGCGGCCGAGCGGGAGGTGATCACCGTCGCACTCGGAAATTATGCCTCGCTTGTGGCGGCGCAGTGGGCGAATGGCACGACGGAGTACGACACCACGAGGCGGACGTTGTACGCAGAGCGGCGGGTAGGGGCCGTGTGGGGCGGAGAGTTGACGCAGCAGCGCACAGGGGCAACCGTGCGTGTGCCACGCCTGATTTTGTTGGATGCGCCCCATGCGACGCGAATGAAATTTCCCCGACGTTGCATCCACCGGGACACTAACGTGAAAGAAGTGGCGGAGGCGGATCGTGGCCCTACGCCTGGGGCGATGAATTGCCCAACGACGGCGGATTTCTTTTCCTCCGACTCATCCAACTCGCACAGTGACGATAACGATAATGATAACAACGGTGGTGAAAAACAAGAGAAGGGTGGGGTGGGGGAAATGCCATCATTCTCCTCCTCCACGGACCAGCGTCATCATGACCGTACTTTTTCCCCAGGCGGGGTGGCGGCTCACGAAACATTCAATTCCGTGAGGCAAATCAAGCGGGAGCTCTTTAATGAGCGAGATGAATTGGTTCCCTGGTGGCAGTACATTCGAAGTGGTGTGAGTGCGAAGTGTGTGCATGTTCTTCATCCGCTGCACCCTCTGGCGGGAGCCGCTGCTGATATACCGCTTTTGCATAGCTTTGGCTTTGGAATGTCTCAGCTGCGTTCCACGCACAGTAACGACATGGCGGAAGTGATGGGAAGTATTCGACAGCAACTGGAGGAAGCGGATTCCCTGCAGGGTGTGCAGTGTTTTCTGGACGGCGACTCCGCCTTTGGCGGAGCGGCGTGTAATGTCATGGAGGAGTTTTGGGAAGACGCGGGGCATAAAATCCCTGCTGTGTTTTTCACATGTTTTCAGCCCCTTCCAGAGGAGACGATGACTCCTGGAAGCGACGTGGACTTTGCAGACAGGCGAAGAGATGAACTGTGTCTGAATCGCCTTCTTGCCACCTCACACCTGACACGGCAAGACCGTGCCGTCTACATACCGCTGGAGTTGGAATACTGGAAAATCTCCTTTGCAGAACACACAACATTAGGCATGAATGCTCCTTCATGGCTTCAGAACGATATTGCCACGGCCCAGTTGGTTGCAATGGCTGCTGATACTGCTCTCTATGGCATTAGAGATGATGGAAGTGTAAACACGACTAAGGGAAGCGGTCCATCATTTTATATGCATGACTGGCAAGAAGCGGTGCGGCCTACAAGGACTCTACGTGTGGCAGCGGCTCTTGCAGCAGTGCCACTGCGTGTGTACGATGCCAATGCACCCAAAAACGATCTTTGGGATTTTCTACACCGTTATCCACTACTAACGACATCTCCGGTTGCAAACAATGGATTCTTTACGCCTCTAACGCACCCCATCAATTTTGAATTTCAAACTGAAGCTGGGCGTGTGTTGGGTCATGCCTTGACGATGAGAGGTGCAGGCAAGCTGCTCGACCTGACTTATCCACGACAAGAGGCATTGCTGCGATATGGCCTTCCGCTGCGAACGGCAAATTATCTGCCTCTTGTAACAGGAAACAGCTACCCCATCTCATCGACATTCCCTCAAGATTTTGTGCTCCCACGTGATATTTTGGCCTCTGGGGCGCTGGATGGCATCGATGTTGGATCTCATGTTGTGTCAACGTTTGGCTCAGCCCCCATGATTCAGGGGATTCTAACGGATGCAGAAAAGGTATTGCATTACCGTCGACACCTCTACGAGGATGCATACTGCATGGAGAAAGACGAATGGAAGGAAGTCATGGAGGACGTCCTTCAAATGCGAGATGACTATGATCACCGTGATAACGAGGCCGATGAAGAGGAACTCGAGTAACTTGGTTACCAATTTAACAATAATTCCTTGGTAACTGTCGTAAGTTCTGGAGCATATATATATTTATATATATATAATAGGAAACAATATAACCTGAAGAGTGGGGTGGCCAGATGCCTCATTCTCCTCTTTTTTATATATACCTCCGGTATGCTTTTCCATCCTGTTCTTGTTATGGTTGGATGGCGACATCTTTGCGAAGGCTGCTGTGTTTATTTTTGTGTGTGTCATTATTGCCATTTACTGTGTGTGTGTGTTTTCTTTGTCTCTATTGTGTTTCCACTCTGGGTTTGTCTGTTTGTTTTTTCACTATGGTTTGTTTACGATGCTGCGGAAAACAAATGCACTGTGATGGATTGGGCTCATGACAGCACGTGGAGTGCGGGTTCTCCCCCGCACGGAGGGGCATGCATGGGGAATGGTGACGATGACATTCAAAAGACGGTGCAGCAGCGGCTGACGGAGGCTCAGCGGCAGCGTAACGAACTCATTGCTCGTGGCGTGGCCCACCTTGTTGCACCGTCCGTACGCCACTACGACGAGGCCAATGGGAGCGTGTGGAGAACGACGACCAAAGTTCACACGGTCGTGCGAAGCGCGGCAGCCGATGCGTGCGTCACGCTCAGCGTGAGCCCTTTTCGCGGGAGGAAGCCGACCATTGTGTTTTTGCCGCTCGACCACCCATGGGACGGCGACCTCCACAGCAACGATAACTCTGCGTACGTTGAGCCTCTACCTCTTGCCTGGCTGCCGCCGGCCCGGATGGGTGAGCAAAAGAAGTTGCGACGCGAAGGAGCGTACGCGGCGTTGCACTTTACGATGTCTGACAACGCGGTGCGTTTTTCAAGTGTCATGTGTACTTTGGAGCGAGCCGGTTTTGCGGAGGAGAGAAGTCTTCTATCGACAACGTGGTCCTTGAAGTGGTGCAAGCGCCCCGTAAGAAGCGATTTTTTGCGGCTGAAACCGTTTCAGCGTATCAATCACTTCCCCGGAACGTGGCGTATTGGCAAGAAAGATGAACTGCATAAGCATCTTGTGGCCGCACGAGAACGTTGGTGTGAAAAAAATAATGAGAATTTGATTCTTGTGGGCCATGCCCACGGGAATTCATTTGGTGACTTCTTCCCGGAGGCTTGGGTGCTTCCGGATGAGGAGGCGGCTCTTAAGCATGTTTTGGGTTCAGACAAGGAGCACGATCATCTATTTATTGTTAAACCTACAAACAGTGCATGCGGAAGGGGCATTTATCTTTTGAAGGCCAGTGAACATCTGCGTCTGGAACATGCACTGCAGCAGCCGAACGCGTGCGGTGCGAGTGAGACGCGTCCTTTTCGCCTTCTTGTGCAGCGTTACATTTCAGACCCCTTGCTTATAGAAGGATATAAATTTGACCTGCGACTCTATGTAGTGGTGACCTCGTACTCTCCAATGCGGGTATACTTGTATGAGGAGGGGCTTGTGCGGTTTGCTACGCTGCCGTACCCTGCAGAAGAGGCCTTGGAAGACCACGCGTCCAACGAATCTCTCACTGCACATCTTACGAATTTTACCATTAATAAAAAATCAGAGGACTTTGTGCCACCCGATGGTATTGCGGACAACGGAGGCGTGACGAGTGCCTCCAAGTGGACGCTTGCAGCGTTGCAGAAGGAGTTTTGTAATTCTGGGTTGGACTGGAATGGAACGATGGCACGTATACATGATCTTATTGTGAAAACACTCCTTGCGGTGGAACCGCATGTCATATATGAGCAAGAGGCGATTAGTGAAACTGTGGGTGACTGCTGTTTTGAAGTGTATGGCGTAGATGTGTTGTTGCGCCGTCCTTACACCTCAGAAAGCCCCACACCGATGCCTGTTCTGATGGAAGTCAACATTATGCCTTCCCTAAGTACGCATTACTCACTGTTAGACCAATGTGTTAAAGGAAACTTTGTTGCGGACACATTGACACTTGTTGGTATCACCGCTGCTGTCGGAAGTAAGAAATGCGGAAAAGATGTTGTGCCTGTTTGCGAAATGCCCGAAGGGGACAGGCTGACATTTTCGTACGGGCATCCGTTTTTAGATGCACTGACGGATGCGCTGGAGCTCGAGTCGTGTCTGACTTCAGAGGAGGAGTTTGTGCGGCGCATGCACTTTCAACGGCTTTGTCCAACCCCAGAGTCCTACTCGCGCTACCGCTCACTATTCACACAAGTGCAACGTGGGGCACTCCAACGCTCACTGAATGAAGTGCTGAGTTTATGGGAGCAGGCGAAGTTGGATGATCCACCCGTATATAGATGAATTGGGCCCGCGAAACAGGCGAGGGGGGGATAGATGATACACACTCCTTTTCTCTCTCTTTCTTCTTCTGTGTGTGTATGTGTGCGCAGGTAGAGGATTTGTGTCTCTCTTGTTGGGCACCGCGGATGTCTCTATTGAAGTGTATCTTTACTTCTTGTGTGAAACCTTCTTGTGTGCATCGGCATCATTTTCTTCTTTCATTTTTTTTTTTTTAGTTTGTTTTTTTTTTGTTGTTGTGTGTGTTTGTCTGTGCGTTCAAACTAAATTTTTTTTCAAGCTGACAGAGTCATTTTTTTTTTTTTTTTTTTGGCATTTCCACTGCGACAAACCGTACATCATGTCATCGCCTCTAATTGTCTGCTCTGTCCTTAAGGACGAAGACGCTCGGACCAATCTGCTTTATATGAACCCACAAGACGCCAAAATCTTTGTTGACAGCTCAGGGATCGTTATGATCAATGAGTTCCTCTTTACGGTATCCGCCAACACAGGGATCAGGGCCGGTCATGTTGGCATGAACAGTATCCAGCGTCGCCTTCTTGGCTTCTCAACCACAGCAGGGAGCACAGTGATTCTTCATAAACCACCGCAGCGCATTCCATCCATTGCAAAAATGGTCTTAACGGTGGAATATATTGTGGCCTCTAAAAAAGGCGGGACGTTGGATTGCATGGAGTTTATTGGCTACTTTCTCAAGCAATTTTCCGGGCAATGCTTCCGCGATTCGCAGACATTGGCTGTCGTCTTGGACTCCGGCCTTCGACTCTTGGCGACGGTGACGCAGTTGAACTGTGATGGGCTAGGGAGTGTTGGCTTTCTTGCCAACAGCACAAGTCTTATTCTCCTTGCCACGGAGAAGAGCGAGATTGCTCTTACCAATGTACCGGACAATCAGTTGGATGCGCAGCAGCCACAGTTGATGCAGAACTTTAATCTTGAAAATCTTGGTATTGGTGGGCTGCGGAACGAATTTGCGCAGGTTTTTCGTCGCGCCTTTGCGAGTCGTCTTTTTCCTGCATCCTATGTGAAGAAGTTGGGGGTGAAGCATGTCAAGGGGGTTCTTTTGTATGGGCCGCCAGGCACGGGAAAGACGCTGATTGCCCGAAAAATTGGTGAAATCCTAAACTGCCATCCACCAAAGATTGTCAATGGCCCCGAGGTGTTTAATAAATTTGTTGGTGGAACCGAAGAAAATGTGCGGAAACTCTTTTTGGATGCCGAGGCCGAGGCTGCGGCAAAGGGTGACCTTTCAAAGCTGCACCTTATCATTTTTGATGAGTTTGATGCCATTTGTAAGCAGCGTGGTGCTGTTCGTGACTCCACGGGTGTGAATGACAACGTGGTGAATCAACTTCTCGCAAAAATCGATGGGGTGAATTCGCTGAACAACGTCCTCCTTATTGGCATGACCAATCGAATGGATCTCATTGATGAGGCCATTCTGCGCCCGGGTCGGTTTGAGGTGCATGTGGAGATCAGCCTCCCAAATGAAGAGGGTCGAGTGGAAATTTTCCGTATCCATACCCGCGGCATGCGTGAGAACGGCATCATTGGAAAAGACGTTAACTTGGCGGAGCTTGCCAGTCTAACAAAGAACTATTCCGGTGCCGAGATTGAGGGTGTGGTACGCTCGGCGATATCCAATGCCTTTAATAAACACATAGACTTGGACCACCCAACGGAGGTGGTCAATGCACAGGATGTGTTTGTAACGCGTCAGGATTTTCTTCGGGCCGTTGAAGAGGTGGAACCTGCGTTTGGACAGGCAAAGGAAGAGTGTAGCAATCTCAAGGGCGACGGTATCATTTATTACGGTAAACCATGGGAAGGAGTGGAGAGCTGTTGCAGTCGTTATGTGGAGTTGCTTAAGGGTGAGGGTAAACGCATCCATCTGCTTAGTGTACTTATTGAAGGATTGCCGGGTTCGGGTAAATCGGCGGTGGCGGCGTACCTTGCAGAAAAGGCCGAATTCCCTTACGTCAAGGTCATCTCTAGCGAAGTTATGGTTAGTTATGGCGAGTTACAAAAGGTCAATATCATTCGAAAGGCATTTGAGGATGCCTACAGGTCTCCCACAAGTGTTATTATTCTCGATGACATTGAACGCATTATTGAATTCTCTCACCTGGGGGGTCGATACAGCAATGCCATCCTGCAAGCATTACTAGTACTTATAAAGCGGCCACCGCCGGAGGGCCGGAAACTACTTGTGATTGGCACAACTGCGCTGTATGATGTGTTGGATAGTCTCGAGATGGTTTCATGCTTTTCCGTGAAGATGACGCTTCCACGAGTGCCTCCCGAGGCTCTGTCATTG
Source organism: Trypanosoma cruzi (assembly GCF_000209065.1). Classification (NCBI taxonomy): domain Eukaryota; phylum Euglenozoa; class Kinetoplastea; order Trypanosomatida; family Trypanosomatidae; genus Trypanosoma; species Trypanosoma cruzi. The sequence continues at coordinate 236,881 of NW_001849565.1, forward strand.
GTCGCAAACGAACTTGAGCTCCCATTTGCAACCCAAGCGGATTTGCACTGCTGCGTGGACCTCCTCCCGATGTCTTTGCCGATGAAGCAGCTTTTACTTGTCTTGGAGATGGCTGCTGAGAGGGACACGGAGGGGCGGGCTGTCATAACCTCCAAAACATTTGAACAGGCGCTTGAATCGGTCGGAGTACGTGGGGGCTGAGAAGGGCTCACCGGCAGTTTATATTTTGATGTTGTTGTGTGTGTATGTGGCATCAACAACGACAAAAAAAAAGAAAATAATTGAAGTTTGTGAAGGAGAGGTGATAGTTAAGAAAATAAAGAAAAAGGAAAAAAAAAAAATGACAGAATTTATTTGTGTTGCGGAACGCCTGCACTCATGCATGCGCCTGTTCCCCTCGCAATGAGAGGCAAGGATGAAAATTCTCATTTATTTGCTGCCGCACTGTAGCTTTATTTTCTCCCTCTCCCTATCTCTCTCTGCAATTGTGTGTGTGGTTGTTTTGTATCTTTTTGTAGCATTACTGTCTCCTTTTTTGGGTGTATGTGGGTATGTTTTGTTTGGTTTTGTTTTTATTGCTCCATGCTCTCTTTGCAGTTCCCCCACTAAATCACTCCTTAAGCCACTTGACGGCGTGCATATGCAAGAGAACGGGGCGAGTCTCTCGGAGAAGACGGAGTCCTCAGGAAATGCCGCCACTCTGACGTACTCTGTGGCCCCGCACCCTTTTAGCTACCAGACCCTTTTTGCCATTGTCATGGTTTCCGTTTCGGCGAATCAAGGAACGTTGGGCAATCTGAAATCTTGGATGAAGCGTGTCCAGGACTACTACAAAAAAGGGCGTATTAAATGGTCTCAAGCAGCCTTTGCGCACTGCTTTTCGCGTCAACTGGAAGTCAGAAAGAGCTGTGTTGTGGCGAGTGTGTCATGTGCACTCCTCTCACATGGCGAACGGCACTGGGGTGTACTGTGGGCGACGTCACATGGTCTGTATTTCAGAAGTGTGGTGGAAAATGAAATTTTTGGCTCCATTTTCAAGGAAAAGAGCGAGAAGAAAAAGACGATGGATAAATTGGAGGATAATGAAAAGACATGGGGAGATGAATCATTGGCCTTGAAGGAGGTTTTGTCTTTCAAAGACGTCGTCTCACTGCTTCCCTCCATAGCGCTTGAAGTAGTCGATGATGGTCCGCCGTACGTGATGGGTATACCGAATCCTATCGTGAGGCCAAACACCTTGCAAGTCTTTACAGTCTCTCCCAATCAGATCTACCAGTTTGTGCATATGCACGATCTGACAGTGATTCCACCCTCGAGTTCCACTGTCATGGGAGATGCATCCGAAAAATTGTTGCTAAAGCATGAGTATGATGTAATTAGAAACTTTCCTAGTGAATTTGATGCCGTTACGTTTTGTGCCTTAACAGAGCGGCTCTGGGAAGCTCGTCTAAAGGCGTTGCAAATCCCGCTTTGCCGAGACGGCGTCGCATATGCTGCCAGACACTGATGTTCTTTGCATTGGGTAGTATAGTTTTAGGGAGTCTTTGGTTTCAGTGTTGCTTTATCCTTTATTTCGCAGCGTTTTTGTTGTTGTTGTTTTTTGTTTGTGTTTTTGCCTGTTTATCTGCTAGTTTGTTTGTTTTTTTTTTTTTTTTTTTTTGCTTTACATCGCATGGGAGACAGCGTCACATTTTTGTCTTGGGTGTTTATTTTCCCCTTTTTGTTTCTTGTTGGTTTTGCTAATATTCACAAAATGAGAAGAATATATATATATATATATATATACATGTATGACTTCACATGTACGAATGCCTATATCTTTTGCGTAATTAAACGTGTAAGATATGTACGTTTGTGGATTTTGCCAGAATGTTATTTTCCGTTTTTTGTTTTGTTTTTTCTTTGATGTCTCTGCTGTTTTTTATTTGTTTGTTTGTTTGTTTGTATGTGTGTGTTTGCCATTTCTCTTCTGATAGTTGATTACGCTCTCCTTCACATGGCAACCAACCCGAAGTGCTGTTTGTGTCACTTTCATGCATGATGATTCTCAGGCTGTTTTTTGTTTGTTTGTTTGTTTTTGTTTTTTACTGCTGACGCCTTTTTTTATTATTTGTTTGTCTGCAAGGAGTCTCTGAGGAAGAGAGGGATAGAAAGTAAGAGAACATCCATGCGTCTAGCGGCGAGGCGCGGGGGACTTCTGCTGCGGCCAGGCGGCTTCACACGTTTCGCATCCTCCACAGGACAGCAGGAGCAGCAGGGAGGGCGTGGGTTTTTCTCCGTCTTTTCCCACGGCCCCCGTAGTCGCGCGGAGCTTTGGGGACTTCTTCTCGGATGTTCCGTCTTTCCGCTCTCCGTAGCGCTGATGAATTGGTACGACAAGCAGAAGGAGATACCACCGCCGGAGCTTGCGCCCGATTTCCAGTCGACGCATTCTGTCAGAATGACACCCAAGCAGCAGCTGGGCGGTCCATTCCGGCTGCGTGAGAGCCGCACGGGCGCCTACATCACCGATCAGGAACCTTTTCAGGATCACTGGACACTCTTATATTTTGGGTTCTCCAAGTGCGCGGAGGTATGCCCGACGACACTGCAATTCGTTGCGGATGTTATGAAGGCCTGCGATGCTGCGACAACAAAGAGCACGGCGCCAGAAGTGGCAAAGTTGCAGGCGGTATTTTTAAGTATAGACTCCTTCCGGGATACACCGGAGGTTCTGGAGAAATATGTTTCCAAGTTTGACCCACGCCTTCGGGCCTTGTGTGGCAGCTTGGAGGAAGTGAAACAGGCGGCTAGCGCATGGCGGGTGTACTACTCTTCCATTGAAGAAACGGATGAGGAGCGGAAGTTACGTGAAGAAAAGGGCGTTCCCGAAGTTTTTCTTGACGACACATACCAGTTTGACCATAGTAGTGCCATCTACCTTGTTGGTCCTGATGGCAAAATGAAGGACTTTTTCTTTAAAGAGATGGGACTGGAGGATGCGGTCAATAGGCTCGGTGTGCACTTTGAGGACATCTACGGCTTCAAGGACACAAGAGAGTCATAGAAGCAAAAGAAGGGGAGGAGAAAAAGAGGCGTGGGACCGTGAAAGGGGGAGAGCGTTTGTTTTTTCCCTCCGCAATGTGGGGGCACTCCAGGTAAAGCAAATTGACATGTACGCATTTATAATGTGTGAGCTGGCAGCCAAAAAAAATAAATAAATAAATAAATGAAAACGAACAAAGTGACGCGTATGGCGTGGCGTGCGTATATATGTTTTCCGTTACTTTTTTGGTGAAGGAAATTTACGGGTTACAATCTCTTGAGTGTCCCTTTGTATTTTTTTTTTTTTTCTTTTTTTTTTTTTTGGTTTTGTATTTGTTTTGTTGATTTTGCTTTTGAATGGTTGGGTTTACTCTGTGGGTGAATTTCTTTTCTTGGGCATATGCCTGTGAGCGCAACTGCCTCTGGCCAGCGAGAAGGAAAGAAACGGGAGTGTGTAAAGGGGTTGGGGGCATCCCGTAGGAACAACACAACCAGCCGTATCAGCGGAGAAAAGAGGGAGAGAAAAACGCAATTTAATTTTATATTATTTTATTTTATTATTATTATTATTCTCGGACAATTGAGGTACGGGAACCACAGTGTGGCAAAATCTTTTTCTTATTTCTTCTGCCGCTGCCTTCAATCGCATTCACACATGTAAAAAACGCACATGTTTTGTTTCTAGAAATTAAAGGGTGGTGGGGTGGGTGGGCGGAGAGAAGGCGGTTGTCCAAACGTGTAAAAAAAATGAAGTCAACGCTTTCGTGGCGGCGACGGCTCATCCTTGGCATGAGCATTGAGGACGCACGGAGTAAATTTGATAGCCCGGAGTCTCGTGTGGCCTTGCGTCTGGCGCACGAGCGGTACAATCAGGGACTCTACCACGAGCTTACACTCGCCCAGCGTCGCCGCAATCAGCTGCCGTCCGAACGGCGGTGTCATCTGGTGCGCCACACAAAACCGAGCGTGAAGGGCTTTCAGTCGTACATTAAATCCTGCCCGGATGACTACGTGGTGCGGGAGATTTGGCGCGATGATGACAAAGAGACGGCAGGGCCAATGTTGGACGCCACGGCGGCGGTAGTGGCGCAGAACTCCGAGGCGGCGATTTCATCGGCAGAAGGAGGGTCGCTTAAAAAACGGAGCAAAGGCCACGATGCAAATGCGGAGAAGACACCACCGCAGGAGGAACACGTCGTGAATTCGAGAAAAGAAGCGGCATTGGACGTATTAAACGTGACTCCTGGGAAGGAAAACGTCGTTTCAGCACCCGCGGAAGCACTGACGCCACCGTCGTTGCCGAGCCATGTGGGACTTCAAGTCACTGCGGATGTTCAGATGTACAAGCAACACCGTGCGGTGGTACTCCAGGAGCTTGCACGGGTGGCAAATAAGCTTGGAAGCGATGCACGGCAACAACTAGCGGAACGGAGAGAGAATGGTACCCTGTTGGCCATTCGTCAAGGCTCTGTTGTAGATCGTCTAGTGGATAACGTGAAGGAGGCCCAGGAAAAGGGTTATACAAGCCTTTCCTCATCCTCGCATCTGCTTGAGACGATAAATCTTTCCATGAATCTCTGTAGTAAAAAAGATAAAGAGCTCATAGAGGCCTTCCGAAGCCCGTTCATATTTTTTCCAGCGGAAGAACATCACATTTCACTCTCACTCTGGGTTGCTGGTAATTTGATAGAACACGAGGAACTTGGCATGGAGTTTCCGTACCATCTTGCGAAGCATATGGAGCCGGAGGCAGGAGGAGATGGTGCCGCACCACCGCCAACAACTCGACTTCCAAAGGCAAGTATAGAAATATATTTTTCCCCGGAACTTTACCAACTGAAGCAAACACTTGGAATGGACGGCATACTTGCATTGCGTCGATTTATTGGTCGTGCGATGAAGCGTCAGCACGACCCGTTGCCCACGACACCATCCATTGTCCTTAACATGAGACGAGACCAACAGGAGGCGTGTGGCATTTGTAGGGGTGAGGCGACGCAGGTACCGTGGCTTCATCTAATCAAGACAAAGGTGTCGACGGTGACGGGGACAGTTCTGGAAATATCATCCGACGAGGCACCGACGGTTTCAGCCATGCGGGAGGCGATTCAGCTTGTGTGGCGCATTTGGGGTCATTTGGTCAAGGATCTCCGCGTACACGGAGATCTCGATTACATGTATCTGTCCGTCTGGCCGCAGATGGAGACAAATGTGGATATGTCGCAGAGCAGCATAACTTGCGACGAGCGTCCCGGGAAGGCACTGGAGAGAATCGTTCATCCGCAGGACACAAAACAAGGTGTGCCGCAGCAGAAGAAGCAACAGGCTGTGAATTCCATTCGTTGCATAGGGGATGCGGTGAACGGCCTGATGGAGGGGGACACCTCCATATGGAAGGGATTCAATTCACGCAAATTGCAAACGAAGAGTATCATCGTTCCGACGGATTTTGTTGTTGTGGAGTGTACACTTGAGAAAAAAGGACTGCCACACCGTCTAGTGGTGGAGGACGTTGTGGAAAGCCTCACTGAACTTCAACGACAGGCGATGGAGATGCAACGAATTGCGATTGTTCAAGCAAGAGACGCAGAAGAGAGAGTGGAACCACAGACGGATGCCGGGAGTGGCGGGCTACGGCCCGTATTGTATGCTCCGAAGGTTTTTGTATCACACGCGGGTGTCATTGACGCAGCTGCGCATAGTTTTCAGCGCATTCGCATTCGTGGGAGTTGTATTGCCCACGTCGAGTCACTTGCACGCGCTCTTGAAACCGGTGAGCATTTCACGGAGCGCGAAGGACTAGAACCGATGTATGGCAATAACCCCGGTTCTCCCATTAGTGCCAGGAACATGCATGATGCTGAGAACGCATCCTTGCTGCTCCCACCAAACCTTTCCTTCTCTCCTAGACACCATGTTAACTCAACGCACGCCGCGGACAGTCAATTGCTTGGACATCGTGTGCCGTCAAATTACTCGGCTCAGCGCGCTGCAAGCGGTCAATTTCACCGTTACCAAACTCTTCGCCC
>NW_001849565.1:243033-244165 GCF_000209065.1 Trypanosoma cruzi
GAGGACGCAGAGGACACGACAGCAAGAGGCAAGAAGTCGCGAAAGAAGAAATCCAAAACCAAACGAGCCTCTTCCGTGACGCTTGACGAAGTTGCCGCTAAGATGAGCCCAGAGAAGTTGTTTGAGTTCCTTTGCGTGGATATGGAGGTGGAAAGCGCCTCCTATGACTTCCGGGTCGGCGACAATGATGGTTATGCCTACCGCGTAAGGCTGCGTTGTATTCCACAAAATCACCTCCCTCTTGTGAAACCGGCCATGCAATCATTGGAGGAAAAGGGTTTTATTAATTATTTTGGCCCGCAGCGTTTCGCATCGTACACGAAACAAAACATGCATCCGGGGCTTCACCTTCTTAAAGGAGAGTTTCGTGCTGCCGCAAACATCATCGTCCAGCAGTTTTACATGGACTCTGATATTGCGGCTGAGAAGCGACGTCGCGGTGCAGGGTTTGTAAAGATGTACCACTCCAAGGCGATGGGATTTCGAATTCCAGACCGCATAAAATTAGATGCGAAGCGACGCTCCATCGCAGAGCACGGCACGGCGCTGCAGTCGATTCTTGACAGCGCCCTGCAGGCGGCGACTTTACTTGAAGAGGATGAGGAAAAAGGATCCTCGATTGACCCCTGTGAAGAAGCGTTCCTGCGTGTTGTTGGTCCGAACGCATGTCTGATGTTGGTGCATGAGTTCCTTGCGTTTGTTTGGAATGATATTGTCAATCAACGCTTTCAGCGCTACGGGACATTTGCGGTTCTTCCAGGTGATCTTGTGCGTCGAAACCCATTGGCTTCACCCCATTCAAAAGAATATCAAAACGTTGTCTTTGCGTCAAAGAGTGGCATCGACAAGGGTAAGTATACCTTTTCGGACGTGGTGTTGCCTCTTCCTGGTGTGGGGATACGGTTACCGGAGAATCACACAACGGACTTGTACATCGTTACACTGCAACGCATGGGCATTTTGTTTAACCCAGAGAGCAAACAATGGGACATTTTTCGTCCCAGGCGTAGCTTTAATGGTGAAAGCTCCGGTCAACGTGTGGCTGGGATATCATCGCCGTACCATCGTTTTTCGTCCTCCTTTGCGAAGATGGAAGAAGAGTTGGGTAACAGTACGACCATTGTCGAGCCTA
>NW_001849565.1:244265-258592 GCF_000209065.1 Trypanosoma cruzi
TCCGCTTTTTTGTTGCTGGTTTGCATCATGAAACGATTTTATCCGAGGCGAATGGTGTTGCTGCTTTTTACGTTGGAATAAAAGGAGCAACGGTGATGATGATGATGATGATGATGTCACTTAACATCTATACATAGAACAAGATGGTGTCTTTATTTCTTTTGTTTTTCTTGTATTTGTTATTCTCATGAAGTGCACATGAATTTGTTACACACATACGCACACACAAATAGGCGCTTTTTCCACATGTCTCAATGTAGTAAGTTGTATCTTTATAGAGAAAGTGGGGTGCGGGTAAATAAAAAGTGAGGCGATATTTAAAAGGAGGAGAAGGAGTGAAATAACAATTGTTTGTTTGTGTGTGTTTGTGTGTATGTGTTTGGAGGGGGGGAAAGGGAGTATGTTTCATGGAGAAGGTGGTTATGATGGTGTTCCTATGGTTTTGGCTCAGCACATACATACATATCCACCTTTTATTTGCTTTGATGCACAAATACACACGTATACATACATGCATGCAACCACCTACACTTTTATTCTGTGGCGTGCTTCTCTGTGTCTTTGTGTATGCTGGAGAAAACATGAAAGGAAGTGAGTAAGAAAGGGAAGGAGATTGCGTGGAGGTATTCATAGATGTGTCCTAGTTCTGGGGACCGTTTTTTTTTGCGGCACACAATTTTGATATATTTATACCTGCATTTATACATTGTTTTTTTGTTTTTTTTTCTTTTTTCTGCTTTACACACGAGGGTTGTGGTGAAGGAGGTTGTGATCTGAGGTAAATAGAGAGAATGCAACGCGATGTGTACGCATCGCTTATTAAGAAGCGTCACAAGCACATGATTCCGTTGTTAATCCATCAAGTCTCTGGAGACGTTACCCGCGAGAATGTCTTTGATGAAGTCTTTAGTGGTTACAAACTTCGGCGCATTGTGCTTATGACTCACATGGCTGCCACCTCCTCCTTATCGTCACGTCTGCCACGTGATGTCATTGTGACAGACTTTGAGAAACTGAAGGCGATTCATCAGCCGCACTTTCACTACAAGCTTCTTCCACTGCTCTGCACAGACATCGAGGCATTTGCAGCAATGCAAGGTATATGTGCAAGTGCCAATTCCCCCTTCACAATTGAGGACCGCAGGGACCCACAGGGCCTGACGCATCGTCTCGCGAATGGCTGTGCAGATCGACAGGCCGTGTGCGAATTTTTTGCGGAACACATTTTACCGGAGGAACGCGACGTGCCAGTGTTTTCACGCAAGTTGCCCATATCCGCGGTGGTTTTTGACGGCCTACTCCTTTCGAAGAAGGCAAATGACGTGGGGGCTAGAGTAGCCGCACTGTTGACGGTGCACGAGACGGCTACAGGGAAGACAATCACAGAACGCGCGCTCATGCGGGATTTCTTTAGCAGCCCGCTTTATACAAAAATGTGCGGCAATAGCGACGTGGGTCAGGCGGTGCGTTTGGCGCACCAGCGGTTGCACTTCATGGCTGTCAAGCGGCCGGTTGGGACGGATGACGGGTGCCGACGGACTCTTCTACGACTCGCATCGGAGAAGAATCTTTTTGTCTTTGAGAAGTTGGTTGATGAGTACCACTTTGCGCATTTGTAGTGTGTAGGCACAGAGGAAAGGGAAGCACAGAAAAAAGAAGACGGTGAGGGGCGGAGAATAAGATGAAGTAAAGCGAGTTTGCCACATTGAACAATGAGAAGAAGCCATCATATGGTAAGCACTGACGAACACAGTGGAAGACAGGTGAGGGACTGATGTTCTGGGGAGGGGAAAACTGCTCAACCATGAGGTGCGTGGATTGTTGTGGAAATGATTTTTTTTGTGTGCGTGCGTGTATGCCACTTACCTGAACTGCCTCACCCTTTTTTTTTTTTTTTTTTGACTCTTTTTTTCATTCTCTCTTGTAAACGCCGTACTTCGTTGGCACCATTGGGTGTGTGCCGGTAACAAGGCAGGCAGAGGGTAATAGCGGCAGCGATCTAACGGAAATTAAAGGGGACCGCACTGCCGGGAGGGGGACGGGACGGTGTTATTGGGCGATGACAGATGGGTGGGACAAATGCATTGGGGAGAGTAATGCATGGCTTTTCAACACTCTGCAGCAGCAGTTAAACTACGAGAAACCGTTGCCAGTGCAACAGGCCGTGATCCCAGTAGTTCAGCGTGCGTTATTGAGCGGGATTCCTATGGATTTTTGTCTCACCGCCCCCACTGGCAGTGGAAAAACACTCTGCTACCTGCTGCCCATGCTGCACCTGGTTACAGATTGCAAGAAGGGTGTGGACCACACATGCCTCCGGGCATTGGTGCTGGTGCCAACGAAAGCTCTTGGCATGCAAGTATTTCGCGAATTGCAGCAACTTACCCGTGGCACATCCATCGCTGTGGAATCGCTCTGCAAAGGGGACATTAGTGTGAAGGAAGAAGCAGAATCCATTGTGCGCTCCGTCACCGTCGTAAACAGCATGCCTCTCCCAGGTGATGCAGAAAAGCCCAGCGCTGGTGATGTGTACGGTGACTGTGATCATGATGCCGCTGTTGATGATTCCACCAGTGATGATGTTGCGCGGGCATCCTCTTGGCTGCGTTACTACTCCCGTGTTGATATTTTGGTCGCGACGCCACAGCGTCTGCTGCGACATCTTGACGGTACGCCTGGACTCTCTCTTGCCGACCTGCGTTTTCTGGTTATTGATGAGGCGGATCAAGTCCTTGCCGGGAATTTTTCCAATTTTGTAGCAAAAGTGGTGGAGCGCTTTGAAGGGGAACAGGTGACGCGTGTAGGGAGTGTGGGTGGAACGCGTCGCCTTGTGCAGTTGACGTACAATCTACACAAGATGCTCTGTTCTGCGACCCTTTCCTCGCACATTGCTCGCATCTCGGAAGTGCGGCTACGGAACTGTCGTCACTTTGCGTTGGATAGTTTTGGCAGTGACATTCACCGGGGTGATGAGGGTGAGCCGCTCCCATTGACCAATGACACGAGTAAAAGAGGGAAGAAGCGTCGCGGCGCCAAGGATGGGGACAAGGGGCAACAAGATAGCGATGAAGAAAACGATGATCCAGTGGCAGCTTTGCCCATTTCACGCCAACAACTGGTACGTACTTCCTTTGCACTTCCTCCAAAACTGCAGGAACATGTCGTTTTTGTGGAAGACTGGTACCGCCATGCTGTTTTGTTGAAACTCGTCCGAGCCATTATTGCGAAGCAAAGTACGGGCTGCGCACCGGCAGGGACCATCTCGCCGCGTGGAAACAAAAACAAAGGCAATGACGTCAATGGCGATGCTTCTGCCGGTGATGATAGGCATGGCGTGAATCCAGAAGAAGATGGTATTTTGAGAGACGAAGAGAACGAGGTGGAATTCCGTGCTCTTGGTTATCGACGTCATAAGCGACATGCGTCTACAGTAACTATTTCATCGCCTAGCGAATATCCGTCGTGCAGCGACGATGCCGGTAAACGCATCCTTGTCTTTTGTCGTACAGCGGAGGAGGCGCGTGTTATGGGTCATTTTCTTCTTTCTGCTGGCTTAAAGGCGACGGAGTTCACGACCCTTTCGACCGAGAGTGAACGGCGGCGTGCGCTTCTTAAATCGTCACCAGATGCATGCATCGTCGCGTCGGATGCTTTGATGCGGGGGGTGGACGTACCTAACGTGGGCCATGTCATTATGTACAACCCGCCGGAGACGCTTGCGCAGTATGTTCACCGCGCTGGTCGTACAGCACGGGCCATGCGAGCAGGCCATTTGCATCTTCTCCTACAGAAGAATGGACCAAGTGGAACCCAAAAAGATGGTGAAGTTGCCGTTTTTAAAGCCCTCAGCGCTGCTGTTTCACGCCGTCAACCCGTACTATACGAACGCCATTTCTTCATGTTTGACAAACCTCCAAATGCGGCAGTCCCCGCCACAACCGCCGCTGGTGGTGGAACCAGGGAGGACGCAACCGCAAAAGACAGGGCACTTCTATTGGTGGAGGAAGCAGATGGATATCTGAAGAAGACACAGGCACGACTGGCGACGCATTGGTCATCTGCAATTGAAAGCAGCCAAAAAGAGAGGATGACGAAAAAGCGGACAGCTGCAACAGGCAGTGAATCGACAATTCATGCGCCCTCTGTGAAGAAGGAGCGCAAGTCATGAATGAATGATGCATGGAAGGAGGGTATTCAACGGGCAGGCATATATAACCCGACATATGTGTATATATGCCGTTCTCTGCTGATGCTGCTGCTGCTGCTGGTGGTGGTGGTGATGGTGGTGGAAAATTGTGGCGTTTCTTTTAGAAGCGATTAAAGCAAACATATTAAAAAAAAAAAATGGTGACATGAAAAATAAAAATGAAAAAGGGAAAGAAAGTATTAAAAAAAAAAAAAAAAAGGTATTTATAAGCAGAAGAAACACGAAGAAAAAGAGAGAATGAAGGGATATATAATATATATAATGTGTACATATATGTTCCTTGTTGGTTGTTGTTGTTTTGTTTGTGGCAACCGGATCCCACTACGACTGCATGCACAAAATCTCCATATATAAAAAGTGGAAGGGAGTATTAACTTCTTGTGGCCCATATTCACACAAACAGTTTCTTTTCCCCTCTGCCTTCCTAAGGCCAATTTCTTTGCTCTTTCTTCTCTGCCTTTTTTATTTTTTCTTCCCCTTGCATTACACATGCGCATTGTTGAAGAAGAATAAATTTGGGATCCTGCGGTTTTACTTCTGTGTATCTTTGCGTGTTTGTGTGTGTGTGTTTGCCTCTGTTATTGTTGTAGGCCGCTTTTTTTTTTTTGTTATTAGCAGGCAGTTAATTGTTGTTTTCTGGTCCGTGGGCAGTACAGTCATATTTGTGAATAGGTCTTGTTGTCGAACTCATGGGAGGGAAAAAGAAGAAGACCGCCGTCCCCATCAAGAAGGAGAGCAAGTACAAAATACCGGCGCGTTTTGATTGCCCGCTCTGCGACGCAAAGAACTCCATTGCCGTGCGACTCGTGCGGAGTAGTGGCTCTGCCAGACTGCATTGCCGTTCCTGTCGCGCCGGGGCCGGAAAGGAGTTTCCGTTTCTTCCGCTTGAAAAGCCTGTTGATGTCTTCTTCCGCTTTCGCGAGGAGCTTATGCGGCAGGACCGCGATTTTCTGGAAGAACATCAAATTGATACCAACACGACAACAGCGAAAACAGGTCTTGTGCAGTTTGTGCCGAAAGGAGCGGCACGTACGACAGCAGTGACGGGGGCAGCGCCGACGTCACGGAGTGAGGACGTGGCCGCAATGCATCGTATCGAGCTTGAGGAGGAGGAAGAGGATGAGGAGAATGGCTTGCAGTTCTTCGCACCGGAGGAGGCATCCGCAGAGTATGGAGAAGATGTAGAAGGTGGTATTGCGCTTTAAGTAAACCGAGAGGAGGGCATATTATACAAATTAGCAGCTGTTATTTATTGTGTATGGTTGTGTTGCCTGTTGTTGTTGTTGCCTTTGCGATTATTGAGGTATGATGGCTTTACCAAGATGATAATTGTAAAGAACCTTCTGGACACCAATTGAGAAACATATATATATGGGGAGAACGGTAGCCTTGATACTTTTTATTGTTGTGAATGCTGTTCTTGTGGTGTTGGGACCTTTTTTTGTTTTGTTTTGTTTTGCGTCGGACGCTGACGAAATGATTTTACCCGGTGTTTTCTTCATCGCTCTACGTCATGCGCAAGGATCGAGGAGGCAGAGTACCTCACGCACAGATGCGCAATGCGCCTCCACCACCACCACCCCCCAATGGAAGGACAAAGGCCGGTTGTGTTTACGTCGAATTTGTTGCCTCCCGACTGCATCCGTGAATTCCCCGCATCTTAAAGGAAAAAGTTTTTGGTGTCGCTCTGTGTTTTTTTTTTTGTTTTTTTTTTTGCTGCCTCCCACACGTTTGTTCTGTCATGAGTTGTTGGTGCTGTTTAAGGGAGGTGGGACTGATCTTTTACTCTCTTTTTTAAATATTCCTGCCCGCGTGTGTCTTTTTTCTGTGTGTTGGTGCCAAGGGAAGGATAGAGCATAGAAACGTAGCTGAAGAAGGGGAATTGTTGTCAGGGAAGCCCATCTCCGTGTCTCGTCGCCCTGGACTTTTTTTGGTGACCTCACCGATATGCCGTCAACAGAAGAAGGAAACGGTGGCGGTGCCTCATCTACGGCACCGCGTCTGTCACGTCATAGCCGTTTTTTTCTGAAGGAGAAAATGCAGAAGGACGCCAAGAAGGAGGGTGACAAGAGGAAGAGAAATCTGCACTATGCGGCAGCCTCAAGGCACCAGCGCTCACTGCATTGCCTAACCAAATTTGACTGTCCCGTGTGTTGCATGAAGAACACCGTGAGGGTGGACCTCAGCACCAAGGAACAAAATGCAGTTGTGCGCTGCACTTATTGTATGTCATTGCGTCCCCGTCCAGCGGAGCTGCCGTATCCATTTTTGACGTCTTTTGTGCCCAGGCTTGAGAACCGCGCCGATGTGTTTTTTAAGTTTAATGAGCTGTACCGTGGACTGGCGGTGGAAGCCGACCCCAACGGTAAAATGCACAAAGCCCATGACGAGACGGGGGTCGGCGAAAACTACACCGCAGGCGGCGTGCTGTCAATTTCGTCTAGTCACTGGACGAGTGGCGTCACGGGTATGCCGATGGATGCGGACGGGAAGGCGGCGTCCGGAGGGGAAGAAGATGAGGAAGGAGAGGAGCGCAAAGAAAGAGAAGAAGAAGAGGAGGAGTTGGTTGGAGCAAAAGATGCCAGCGGCACTGTGGAGGACATGCATGCTTTTTTTGCTGACAGCGACGACGACGACGACTGAGGGCTTCACGTTACTGAACGTGTTTCTCCGGAGGGTCATCAGTTTTGTTACTGTTTGTTTTTCTTGTTTGCAGTTCTTCAACCTTCTTTTGAAGATGGGGCAATTGGTCATGATGCTAAATGCACATAAGCTTTCCTGGAGAATTCTTCACAATATATATATATATATTTATAGGCATCCTTGTTGTGTGGCGTCATTCACGCGCATTTTTATTATTATTATTACTTTTTCTTTACATTTTTTTTTTGATGCATTTCTCACACTGCAATGGGCCGCCATCGAGCAGAAGAAAAGGAATTTTGTCTCTGACCGTCCATACCCTATCTTTTTTCTTGTTGGTTTTTTGCTCCTGCAAAAAGAGAGAGAGAGGAGGAGGGGGAAGAGAAAAATGCGGCTGGTTGGGTCATGTGTGCGTTCTCGTGGCCTGCTGTGGAGCGAGTGGCAGGTGACGTGGCGTCTGTGCCGACATTTTAGCACTTCCACTTTCCGTTTAGCACTTGAGCGGGTTGAAGTAGCGCACTCGCAGTCTTACACGCGCCGTGGCGTTACGATTGGCTTTACGTCGTCCGCCGGGAGCGGGAACAGCGGTGTCTCGCCATCGTCATCGTCATCGTCATCCGCTGCCAGCACTGGGGATGTACTTGCCAACTACGTGAGCTTTTTGGCCGATGACACGACGGCGCCGGCGGCAACGAAAGAGAATGGAGCACAGCCGCTACGTTCTTTGCGCTCCGTTGCCGCAGCAGAGGCGCTTTTCTTTAAGGAGGAGGCAAAGAATTACTGCCGCCTCTGTATGGAGGAGTCACAGACGACGCCAAAGTCACATGTTGTGCTGGCGTACCGCGCGAGCCACACCAATCATGCCTGTCGTGAAGTGGTGTTGGATAGTTTGGCGTTACTGGCCATACGGGGCTATCCGATTGATGATATCTACCTCGTTTGGTCAGACATCCTTTACCGTGAGTCCATGTTCCAGCGTATTCCGGAGCTTGTATCACCACGATGGAGTGTGAACCAGCGCAGCGAAGTCCTAGCCAAGCTGTTGTCCTTGCTTAAGGAGTTGAATGTTCTTGATCTTTCACTCGCAGCTCAAGCCCCTGACACCTTTGATGCTGTCTCGCAACAGATGCACCACCGTCGTCGTGTGGCTTTTGAGCGACTGGAGTACATTGGAGATAATTCTTGGGGAAATCATCTCTCCAATCGAATGATGGTCCTCTTCCCCGATAGGCAGTGGGCGTACAGTCAGAATGCCTACTCCTTTAATTGTTTCCGAGATGCCTGTGAGATGAATGTGACCCTGGAGTTTATGTTCGATACCCTTCACGTCAGTGAACTGCTGCCTATTGGTGTACGAGAGAAGTTGGGCACAGGGAAGATAAAGGCCGATGTAGTGGAAGCTCTTATTGGGGAACTGCACGTCACGCTCTGGGGTCTTGAACCACAACTCTATGACTCCTCCTGCTTTGTGGAGATCAATGGGGTGGGGGAGGCGCGGCTCTCTGCCGTGGTGCAGCACTGCCTAACAGAAATTTACGATTTGATTCTACTCTCATACGTTCAAGAGCTGAGTGGCTCGGCAATACCTCTCGCCAAAGAGATTGCGGCAGAGCGAATTTGGGGTCAAGCGTACCCACCGGTGCGAAAAACAAAAGATCGAGGTGGAGCGGCACGTAGTGGGCGATTATCCACTACAACTGTTATCGGGGTGGGCGAGGTGCGACAACTCCCCGCACTCCCATCACTCTTTACGGTGCCAACGCCGCCACCGGATATCGTGCCGCATCCCCTAAGACAACTACGTGTGGTGGGGGAAATTCCAGAAGAAACAGTTTGCACACACACAAATACGGACGTCTTTGTGCGCTTCGTTGACAGCTTTTCAAGGCTGAGTCTTCTTGACGATCGTCGTGTGGCTACAATGGATGTCCGACGTCTCCGTGACGTGCGTTTCTTATCGTTAAAACGCGAGTTGGTACCCGCATTGCCGGTAAACCTGGAGGATGTGGCAGAAGAAGACGTGGCTGCGGATAATGCAACGGCACCTTCTCTAGATGGCATGAATACAACGGCGACGGAGCGGGTGTTGGACTTGGAGGAGGTGTATTTTCGCGATTCGTACTATAATCTTTTTCCTTCTCCAATGTCTCTTGAGAAAGACGATGAGTTGGGTGAGGGAAGTAAGTTTTTGGTTGCTGTTGGGACTACGAGGGGAAGCTCGGGGTGTCTCATGGATTATGAAAAGCAGCTACACATGGCGACGACTGTTATTTACCCACCGCTACGTGCGGCACCCACTGTGGTGCCCGGGGATGTAACCGCAAAGGGGGAACGCATCTGTTCCTTTGCGCAGTCGGTGTACGTGCCGCCAGGCACGAAGACACCGTCTGCGGGTGTAGTGACGGACAAGAATCTTCACTTTGGTGAATTTGTCTTTCTGCCTGTTCAGAAGGAAACGACGAGGGAGCCGCAAGAGTCAAAGGAGACTCCCAACAAAGATGTGGGCGAGGATGCGTCAAAGCGCGATGGTGCCGAGGAGGAGAAAATGTTGGAGGCCGCCGTGGCCGGGAGTGAGCATGATGATAGTGCGGGTGGCGAGGATGGAGAGGAAGGCATGCCTGGGATTGTCTCTCACGACCTGCGGATGCAGGCACAAAGCAAGTGGCACCGCGAAAACCCATACTTTGCCGTCCCATCCATTTTGACACACACTGCATCCTGCATGTGACGGGGAGAGTGACGACGAGGAAAAGAGCATGCAGTGCCGCTCGGGCATACGTAAAAAGTGGAGAAGTAATGAGCGAAGACGACCAAAAAGTAAAATAAGATTATCGAGGAGATCCCACACATATATATTGCAAGCAAAGTTTTGTTGTCGTGCCTTTTGACTGAAATGTATCTTTTTTTCCCCTTTTTTTTTTCTTTTTTGGAATGAGGGTGTTTGGACTTTCATTGAATGGATGTTCTTGACGCACCCATGCACGCAAACACATATAAATGACGATTATGTTTGTTCAAAAAGGAACCAAAGAGGGTAAGAAGAGAAGGAAAGACGAGTTGGTGCGTGTGTCTATAATATTACTTGTCTCTCAGTCGTCGATGCTCAGTAGCAGCTTTGTGTACGAATAATAGGAGGTATAGATCAATACAGCTCCGTTGACTTCAATTAGGAGATACTAATTTAGGCCTTTACTGCTCGGGGGAGGAAGAAGGGACGGAATTGCGATGCCGGCGAAAGTGAAGGACGACGTGATTGTGGAAATAGACCCTGCCACCGTTTACTTTACCTTTTCTCGTATTCGTCCCACGTTTTCATGTGGCCGCACAATTGCCAGCACACTCGATCAGTTTCTTCGCTGTGAAGTGACACCCAACGATCTGCCGCTGCTGTGTGTCCTGACAGACAAGGCGGGTCGGTGCTACAGCCTCAACA
The DNA here is from genome assembly GCF_000209065.1 of Trypanosoma cruzi. NCBI lineage: Eukaryota > Euglenozoa > Kinetoplastea > Trypanosomatida > Trypanosomatidae > Trypanosoma > Trypanosoma cruzi. Next base: position 254,549 of record NW_001849565.1, read on the forward strand.
ATCGTCGTCTCTATTTGTACAAGGAACTGAAAGAACGCGGTGTTCTGGAAACGGTGCCAGCGCGGCTACGACGAATGCCTGACACGCGGCGGATGCGTGAAAAGTACACGCCGGAGAAGTGTGCGCTGCGCGCGACGCTGAAGCGTGAAGGTCACGCAGCGACAGCGTCCCAAGAGCAGAGAGACGATAGCGGCCAGGATGAGGCTGAAGAAAGAACGGAGGGAGAAGATGGAAAAAAGGATGGAGGGAAGACTTTGACGATGGCGCCCCCGACCCTTTCGGGGCGGCAGGAGGCCGCAAAAGCCAGAAGGAAACGAAATGGCGGTCGGGCAACGACGCTGGAGGAGGAGCTCCTTGAACTGGGCGTTTAACAAAACAACGAAGAGGAATAAAGAAGGCAACAACACTGAAAATGAAAAGGAATAATAATAAAAAGCTAACACGCTGAGAGGCTCATTGAAGTGAATGGCATGCGTGTGAAGACAATTGATACATCCATCTCTGTATTTTATTGTTTTGTTTCTCTTTTTTGTTTTTTGTTTTTTCTTTTGCTCTTTGAGAATTGCGGGGAGCGGGTCTTGTTAAAAATAATTTAAAAAGGCACCACGCATTTAGACGAGGAGAATTGGGGCTGGGTAGGGCGTGAGTCATGTCAGTGTCTCGGAGCCTCTCGGGACGGAGGAAAAAGATGTCCATAAGTGACATCGTAAACGAACAAATAGGCGGTGGAGACGCAGAGCGTTACGAGGTGGATGCATGGGACGAATTCGGTTGTGACAACCCCAAAATTGATGACTACCACGAGGGGGATGAACACGATGATGACGATGACGTGGTGGGATCGGTGAAAAAGAGAAGCGGGACCGAACGCCGTCTACGGGAACCAACGTCTCGACCACAACAAGGACGAAAACAACTGCGACGCCGCGGTCCATTGGACGCCTCCCTGTCGACAGGGGCGTACGCCGCCACTCCAGTAAATGTTGAGGCCGCGATGGATGATATCTTCGGTGCTCTTGAGATGAACGACGGAGATGAGGATGAGATGAATTTTTTGGATTTTTACAGGACGGAGCAGGCGGAGACAAAATCAATGAAGATGATGAATCATCTGCCGCCGTCGCCTCTACTGCCATAAAGGACAACTCTCTTGGGAAGAAGAGAAAGCGTGTGGGTGGCAAGCCAGAGACCGAGGAAGCATACATCGCGTGGCTTGAGGCGCAGCAGGCGAAGAAGCGGGCTAGGCGACACGATATTGCCGGTGGAGACGAAGATGGCATCCTCGAACAGCTCGAGTCTTTACGGAACGCGCAGATGGAAGTCGTGGCAAAGGAGGTGCAAGAAGGTGAAGATGACAGCGAGGATCCGCGCGCAAAGCAGCGACGGCGTGCACAGGCCGCGCTGAGGCATTACGTGATGGTTTACTCGCAGCTTCTTCGTGTGCGCATTAAGCTTCAACCGTCTATTGCACGTGCGGTGGCATTTCCGCAGTATTATTCCCTCCCTGACTACTTAAATTCGGATGAGGCACAGATAAGGCAAGGCACGGAAGAAGTTGTGCGGTGCCTGCGGGACCTACTTGGGGTTTTTTATCTTCTTACCTCAGATGACAAGCAAGCGAAGCAGAAAGAGGGTGTCCTATTGAGTTTTAAAGACATCAACACTTCTCACAGACGTATGATGCGCGACGTTGACGCCTGTGTCGAGTATTGGGGGGCAAAACTTGTGCAACCCAACAGTGCGAAGCTTCGCACCGTATCACAGCCTTTACTGCAACAAATACACTCTGTGCTTAAGAGCAAGACGCGGCTGCGAGCCAAAGTGCAGAAAAACAGATCGCATGTGACAATTTTGGGTCACCCTGAGCACTACAAAATGTCTCAAACTGCTGAAGGAAAGGCGGCACGTGCTCTGCACATTTCGGAGGGAGACATGGACGAGGAAATCTATGACGATGCCGAGTTTCTTCGTGAAGTGGTGAAGCGTGGTGGGGTCGCGAAGCTGGAGCAGCAGCTTCAGGAGATACAACGCAGTCTGAAATCAAACGACGTGCCTGCCAAGCGTGGTTTTCATCGACTAACCAAAGGCAAGGCAGTCTGCTACGAGCCCCGGCCGAAGTTAGTGGGATTTTTATTGCCTGTGCCGTATGTGCTGAGCGGACAACATGAAGTGATGGTGAACTCACTGTTTCAGTAGAGTGTTAATGCGGCGTGCTGGATGGCCGCGGAGGAGGCAAAAAGATGGATTAGGGGTTTTTTTCTTGCAGCCCCACATATAATTAATTACAAACATTTCATGAATCACTAACGCGATACGTGAAGCCTTGAGTAAACAGGACGAGGGAAGACAATTACATATCCAACACCATGGAGGAAAAGAATTACCGAACGGCCATTGTAGGAAAGAGACACCAGCAAGAAGAATGACAGCCGGAGCGTTTGAGTGCGGACGAAGGGTGTTGAATGTGTGCGACGGCGTTGCTGCCTCTGTGTGTGACTGTGTGTGTATGTGTGTGACTGTGTGTGTGTATGTGTGTGTGTGTGTGTGTTTCCGTTTCGTCACTTTTGCTTTATGCGTCTTCCATCACATTTTCCTTTCGGCAACAATGGCGAGGGTGATGGATCTTTGGCCTGTGTTCTTGCTGCTGTTGTTGTTGTTATTATTTTTTTTTAACGATTTCCTTTTGTTGATGTCGCTTTCCCTGTGAATTTCTCCCCTACCTTTTTCTTTTTATGCACGGCTCTCTGTGGGCCTCGTATCTCCCATTGGATGCGGCGCAAGTAAATCAGGAAGGGCGTATTGAAGGTATCACTTATTTGTATTTTTCTTTTAATACATTGTACTCCTTTCCGTGTATACATGCAATTGCACGAGCGTGTGGAGGAGACACTCATTGCGCTTCTCTACGCTGAAGATACGGTGAACGGCACATGGAAGAGTAGAGGGCGAGACCTGGCGGCGGCATTTGAGGCCTCGCTTATCGAAATCACCGGTGTTCCCGAAAACGCGAGCCGTTTAGAGACTCTCGCGTGTGTGCGTCGCTCGGTGAATTCTTTTATTGCGGACCCAACGCCCGCGCCACTGGAGACCTTCTTTTTGCGTGTCGTGACAATACTGCATTGCTACACGGTTGTCGCCTCGGCGAATGTTGGATCGTCACAGCTTCCGGTGGGAGTGAAGACAGCTGCGGTGGCGATTGCTAGCGCATTCTTCTCGCAACGTCTGCGAGTGGCGTGTGTGGAGACGAATAATAATGATGATATTGATACTAACAATAATGATGAGGATGATGACAGTATGAAAAGTACGAGCGGGGGAGCTGGGGAGGAGGAAGATTTGCTGCAGGAATTACACGCATTGTGGTTCTGCTTCCTTTGTGTATTTCTCCAGCAATTGTCGGCGAAGGGCGGGGACTTTACGGCGTGGCGGCAGTTCTTCCGAGCGTGTGCAGCGCAGCACAAGAAATGCGACATCAAAAAGGGAAATTCTCACGGGAAAGAAGAACACATGAGTGGCGAAGATGGCTCTGGGGAGGAAGAGAGGATTGGTATGGCTGCGTGGGGAGCGGTGTCGGAGGAGACATTCAACGCCACAGTTGCCAGGACGCGGTTTCGGCGCACAGCGATTCTGTGCAAGTCGTTTTGTCCACACCTCGTCGCGCAAGCCCCTGGTACAACGTACCAGCTGCTGCATACCCTGCACGCTTTTATGTCAGACTGGATGAAGTTCAAAAAGGAAAAATGCAACGACGGAGAGGCAAATGAGGAAGAGGAAATCGTGGGGCGATACAGTGAGCAGATGGGAGAGCTTCTTGGTGAAGGTCAGGTGCATGCCTTCTTATTAAGCACCGCCATTGGAGCGGTACTGAGCTCCACGTACATTCTCTCAACTCGAGGGGCTCGGGGTGCAGAGATAGCGAGATGGCATTTAACGCGCCCAGATACGGCGTGGCAAACCGAAGCGCAATGGCGCCAGACACACTTTCCACCTATCGGCAGGTTGCTTGAACGTCTACACATCCGATCGCTTCTTGGGGTGCATCAT
>NW_001849565.1:258692-266523 GCF_000209065.1 Trypanosoma cruzi
GCTTCCGGGTCTCATGGCGGAGACCATCACGCAGATGAGAACGGAGATGGGAATGAATGTGTGTCTAGTGCCGTCAGTAGCCTTGCCAGGTGTTGGCAGCATCCCTAGGAAAGTCCTACAGCATGTTCAGGCCTTCCTTTCCAACAAAGAGGAAGAGAAGGAAAAAGATGAAGACAACAACAGCAATAATAATAAAAGCACGTTGAGGCGGTATGCATTTTCTGCCACACTGCGAGCCCTCGAAACTTACTTTCCGCTCCTGTCGACGATTTACGCCTACGTGGCGTCACAAGCATTCCTTTGCTCTCTGGTGGAGGTCATCACCAGGGAATGCGGCCAGCTCCTACACTTTGTACATGAGGAGCAGGAGGGTCAATACACGGCTATGAATAAGCATGCAGAAGACACAAACTATGGTGTGGCATGCCGGAACGCCCTGGGTTTGGCGGAACGGTACCTTATTCATGTTGTTATGCCTTGCATGCGCGTTCTTGCGCCCTCGCCGATTTTGTATGGTCGCGTTCAGGCACTGTTTCTTCTTATGAAAGAAAAAGGGCCGGTGGTGAAATTTGGAATGAATCCTGCTGAGTTCCTGCACATGAACACTTGGCTACATTGGCTTCTGCGTCCGACGTCTATCTGTGATCGTGCCCCGCACGACGTACTCCGCTCTAAGGAGCTTGAAGCGCTTTTTGCGCAATCATTAAAACGAATGACGCAATCCAATGTGGCCCATTACAGGAACCTGTTGCAACCAGTCATTTACGCGAATCCGCTTCTTGTGGCGAGGAAGCTGTTCCAGCAAGCAGTAGGGTATGGGAATAACTTCCTGCAGATTCACACGCAGTTGCTGAAGGGCGCTCCAGCGGCGGTTCTCACTCTTGTAGCGCACGAAGGTTTATCGATTATGCGACAATACGCGGAAGAAGAGCGCATTGGAACAGCGGATGCAAACCGTGTCGGGCTTATCGCAACGTTTCTCTCCGTTCTATGGCGTGACAATCCGCACAGTTTTGATGGCGGTATGTTGCTCCGGGCAGCCGAGTATGCGCTTCGCAGGGAAGCCCGTGCGTCTATCGTATTTGGGTTGGAATTGCTGAGGTCCATCCTTCATGAGATGCTCGACCTTACCCTTGAGCATGAGGAACAGTACAGCGTGGCGCAGTTGAAGGCACTCCTTGCACCCTCCTCCACACAGTGGTTTGCAAAGGGTGCAGCCGAGTCGTTCCGTCGAGGTCGTTGGAACACATCCCTCACACCCGCCATCTTGGCCGCCGCCACGTCCATGTTTCGAGTTGCCCTGCAGGAGGAGTGTCATGTCCCTGTTGAGAACGAAGAGCCAGAGGAAGACGAAGAAGAAGGGGAAGAAGAGGCAAGAGACATGCATCGAGCGACCACGACGGCTACACCGCAACAGCGACATGATGACGAGGGGAAGGGAACCCCCACAGTGAAGTTTACGCTGGGGCAGTGCCTGTTGTTGCACCTTTGTCGGTTACACAGCCGAATATACACGGTGCAGGCGGATCTGGCGGGGACGATGCAGCTTGTGCTTCTCACCTGTGCGAGGGATTACAATGTGATCAATGATCTGCTGCTCTGTATGGAGACAATACTCCCACAGGGGCCACCAGAAGAGGAGATCTTTATGGTTGCAATGCCACATGTTGCTCTACGCATTACGGCCCGCTTTGCCGTGAAGGAGGCGCAGCGTAAGACGTCAATTGGGAAAAAGTTTTCGAGCGTAGACGCTCTATTCAATGTTACGCCGTCTGATATCATGAGCTGTGTGGAGCGTCCGGCATCTGTCACGGCCATCGATAGTGTCATTCCCTTTTCAATTTTACAGAAATTGTCTTACTACTCCGCTGCCCACTTCGTGTTTGATGAATCTGTTTACACGGCGGCAACGAATGAAGTGAACCAGTTTTATAATCACGCCACTGCCCTTGTAAAGAGGAGCATCCATAAAGATACCGGTATTCACAACAATACCCATGAGAGCGATCATAATAATAATAATAGCAGCGCCGGAAGCAGTCCCACCACGGACCCCACTATTCGTTGGCTACAGGAACAGCTGCGGCAAATACGGCTGGAGAAGGAAGCCCATCAAGAGCTTTATCAGAAGTGCGAAGCAGCACGAGCAGCGTTACTTGAGGAGTTGCGTTGTAGCGGCGTGCTTGCTGAGCCCGTGGTGTTTGCAACGTCGTACCTTCTTCCACGTGCCCTTCTTAGCCTAGAGGACACGTTGTTTGTGTATCACTTTATGAAGTGGCTTTTGAACGTCACCAAAACAACTGGAAATGATAAGGATGGGTGTGGGGACTATGAACGAGTTGTCGACATTGTTCTCTCCCTCATCACCGCTACCATGACGTTTTTTGTGGGTTTTACGGACGGCGAATGCAAGCGCGTGGGTTTCTTGTTGGCTCTTTTGCGTGCGGCTCTGCATGAGACTACCGTTGAGATGCCCCCATTTCCGTCTGTGAACGACCCTATTGCGACATCAACAACAACGAGTGGTGGGGCAGCAGATGTGTCTTCTCCCCCTGTGAATTTCACGACGGAGGCACTCATGGCACTTCTGGAGCCGAAGCCACGAACTTTCATGTCCATTTTTGCCTCCTACGCCGCAGGGATGACTGATGCTGCCAATGGTGTGAAAGATCAGGAAGAAGCGGATTCATCCGGTGAGAAGGGTGCGATTCAAGAAGCGCAGGCTGCACTACCGGCATTCCCAACTCAGCTGGAGGCCTACTTATGTCGCGCACTTGTCCATCTCCTTCTGCACCAGCGAGAAATTCCATTTCTTCACCGCAACGCCCTTCTCGTCCTTGAGCGACTCACCAAGAACACGCCGGCCTTTCCCTCAACCTTGTGTGCCACCGAATGGCTGATTAAGGCCATCACACCACACGCAGTGCGGAGTTCCTCCTGCTACGCCTCTGCAACAGCGGTGCTGAAGGTTTTGAAAGGCAATCGACATCGGATGGAAGAAATGTTGGACTCGTTGGCCTCGCGACTTGTTCTACAGACGGGCCCGCCGAGCAAAAATGGGGTGGAAAAGCAGATAGAGGCATGGCAAAAGCTCTGGAAGTCGCGGGAGGCATATGCTCGACTGCTTCTTTTGGAGGATATTGCAGCTGCTGAAAGACGAGGCGAAACAGAGGCCGTTGTTTCAGTTAACATTGGTGGGATGGGCTTTCAAGCAGAAAAGAGCGTCGAAGACGAGGCGGCAGATATCGAGGAGGTGGAAGCAGAAGCACCAGATGATGATGATTATGCAAACGGGATTCATGTTGAAAATGAGGAGGAACAGGACGCTAGGGAATTACAAGAAGAGGCAGAAGATGACGATGTGACAGGTGATCACAGCGAGCCGCGCAGCTTTTCTCTAACTGAGTGCTGTGATAATGAAGAGAGCGACGTCTGCAGCGAGCAGCAAGACGAAGAGACGGTTGAAGAAGAAAATCTGGTCACCGATATTCCTTTCAATGATGAGTTCTCCTTACGCGACCATGCTGCAATGTCTCATGGAGAAGAAATGGTGGAAACAAGGGGAGGGAATGATGGAAAGAGAAGTCGTGATGAGGAGGATGATGCCAGTGAGAGTCCACCGAGGACGGTGAGTCGGCTGGAGATGCCTCTGAAAGATGGGGAAGAAAACGTGTAGACGGCATAAATAAATTGCGGCATCTTTTTGTTCCCTGTACATATATATATATATATATACGTATGTGTGTCTACATGCGCCCACATTATAAGTGGTGTGCCTCCTTTTTTTTTTGACTTTGTTCGAAAACGGGGCCTGCTCGGAGCGCATCTGCTTTTCTCTCTATTCTTTTGCTGTAAGGAGGCAACAGTCTAAGAAGTGGGATAAGTGCTGCGGACGAAAGGAGAAGGGCATTTTCTCTGTGTGTGTTTTTTTGTACTGGATGCAGGCAACGTTGCACTTCCGTTTTCCTAATCGACAAAATCCGAAGGAGCCACGCGATGTGTCGGTGCGTGTCCTTTTACAGGCGGCGGAGCAGCGACCGAAAGCGACATTGAACTTCTTCTTTATGTGCACGGGCCAGCTCCCTTCAACGGATGTGTTGAACAGCTTTGGTATTGCAGCTGGTGAACTCTCGGCGACGTCCGTGGGCGGTGGGCTGCGCTCCTCAGGGTTGAAGCCCTTTGCGGAGAGCGCTGTTGTGCGCATCGAGAAGAATGTCATGATGGAGATTGGCAGCAGCATGACGAAAACCATCTTTGGTGGCTTCATTGAAGACGAACCACAAAAAGGGAAACAGTCGCACCCTTCTTCTTCCTCCTCCTCCTCTATTTCCACTGCCGCCCACTCGACCCATGCCGCTGGCATGCAGCAGCTTCGCGCAGGCACACTACTCATCGGTAACGTTGGGTCGCCAAACACAAACGGAAGCCGTTATTACATTCTTCTACAGGACGTTGTTACGGAAAAACAGCGTCAAGAGTTAAGTGTTTATCAGCCCCTTGGAATGGTCGTCGCAGGGTTACAGGCTCTCTGCGAGGCGTGTGGATCGGCCGCAGTCCAGCCACGCACACTTGCGCCCCTGCAAGCCGTGCCGATATGGGTGTCTGAGGTACGCCTTCAGCATCGAGCACCCACTCCCAGCTCTTGCATAAATATACAGTCGGGGGAGGTAGCGATGGCAACACAAGGGAAAGGAAAGGGAAGGGAAAGAGTAGTGGTGGCACGCATGGCAGGTCACACACGTCGGCGTGATGAGGTGGAAGCGGAGGAAGAGGCAGATGCGGGGGGCAGCGGTCCCGCTGCGAGAGCGGCACAAGGCGGCTTTTTCAACCTCTCACTCACTTTTCCAAAACGGTCTGATGAAGAGAAGCAAGGCGTCAATGGATCACAGGCGAAACGGATGCGCACAGAGCGTTACGTGACGACCGCCGATGGAGCGAAGGCCCTGCGCACAACAGCGGTGGAGCGGGGAGAAGGCGAGCCGTTTGACTACTTTGCGGCGCAGGAGATTGCGTTTGTCAACGATGTGAACATCATCGCTGAGACGCAGGCGGCACGTCAACAACGCCGCCGTGGAAAACAACAACAACAAAAGAGGAGAACCGTGAGAAAATTTGGGTTGGGCGGATCCATGAAAACGAGTAAAAGCAATCAGGGAACAGACCGTACGGCGGTGTCGAAGAAAAAGACGCTTTTACGCCGATACTAAAAAGAATGGAAAAGGATAAGGAATAATAAGCAAAAGGAAGAACAACGACTGAAAATTGGGAGCTTTTTGTTTTTCTCTTTTTTTTTCTTTTTCTCCTTTCTTTTTGTCCTTTTCTTTTTTTCCTTTTTTTTTTTTGTTTGTTTGTTTGTGAAAGAGGAAGGAGAGGAAAGAAGCCATTGGAAAAAAACAAAAAAAAAGGCAAAACAAAAGAAGAAAGGAAAAAGGGGAGGGCGATGCTGCGTTATCGCACTGGTGGTGTGGGCGGATTCCCTATCCACTATGTGAGTACATGGTGGCACCTCGCTCGACATTACCCGCATCGAGTGGCGTGTATGCTGGCGTTGCATCATGGCCATACAGTGCGACGTGTATCGACGAGCCATGTGGCAAGCAGCGAGGGGGGTGGGAACATAGATAAGAGGGAGCCGCAGCTTCGTCGTCTTGCGGTGGTTCGTCCCGATCTGGTTGACGAATGGGTGCCGGAGCTGAACGATGCGGATGTGAGCTCGGTACCGTGTACCAGTCAAATGTCTGTGTGGTGGCGTTGTACCGCATGCGGGGAGAACTACCAGTCATCCGTGCGGGATCGCGCTGTGGCCGATAAAGGTTGCCCACGCTGCTCTCTTCTGCACCAGCCGCAATCTCCACAGCACACGAACGGGAGTGAAAATGGAGCTGTAGGAGACGCGACAACAAGTTCAGGAGGACTTCCATCGCTCGCGGAGACGCACCCTTTGCTTGCTAGCCGATGGGACTACGAGAAGAACGGTCTTCTTCGCCCAACAGACGTTACGAGCACAAGCGAGTTAAACGTTTGGTGGAGGCCGGCGGAGGGGAGGCCGGCGCATGAGCCGTCTTTTCGTCGTCCCGTGTACGCCTTTGTTGAGGTGCCATATAGCAAGGAAGAGCAAAAGGAGTCTCTGGCGAAAATGGAGCTTGACATCCTTCAGCAAGTAAGGCAAGCTGCGAAGATTGCCGAGGCACGGGAGCTTGACACTTTTCCTGCAGCTGCAACCATGTTAGATGACATTGTCTCCAATAGCCCTGAATACGCGGCCTCGATGCCAATGACACGAGAAAAACAAGGGCAAGAGCTTGAGGGTGAGGATCTGTACAAGGCCATTGAACTTTGGGAACGTGGTGTGGATGCCAAATCGGATGCCGACTATCAACCGCTTTTTCAGTTCACGGAGGCGTGCGACTGGGGCGAGGTCTCTCGTGAAGAAGTTCTTACGGTATACGATCAATTTGTGATGGGGCACAAGCTACACAAACAAGCGAAGGAGGGCAATAATGCTGATGCGAATAACTCTGTTGAGTCCTCTTCTGTTCCCTCCGTGATTACAGACCCGGACTGGGTACAACACTTCACTCTTTCTGTGGATGATGTCTCAAAGGATTGCTTTGCCTCGTCCGCGCGCCTTGTTCTTCCGGATGTGTTATTCTCCTTGAAATCGCCGCGACCACAAGAAGGAGGGAAGAGTGAAGAGAAGAATGGCGAAGCCACCGTCATCAGTCGCCGTGTTGACTCGCTACCGCCCCCACCAGAGGAGTACGAGACTGAAATCCGCACATCGTTTGCCCCTCGCAAGCGATTTTACCCGCGCCCGCCACCGATGCCGCCCAGCCGTGAGGATGAACTGACGGATTCGGTAGCCATGGCAACGGAGGAAACACGAAATCAGGCTGCGTCACACGAGGGAGAGACCGGGAACGGAAAAAGAGGTTCTTTGAGCAGAAATGCACCGTCAGAGGCGTCCTTTGAGGTTTTAAGCCTCGCTGACTCACAAAGTCTTCTGCGGGAGTACGCGTTATCTGGCGATAAAGCTCTGCCATTTGATGCGGATGAAAAGGATCTTCAAAAACAGTCACTTGTGGGCCCAGTGGCCGTGCAGTCCATGACGAGAGAAGATGCCCAGGCGTTGCAGTATAACCGCGGCGCACCACGTCCCCGCCGCACCGTAAGATTCAGATTGCGTCCACCAGTGGATGCTGACATCCGACAGGCAAGAGGTTTGGGAACCGCATTGGGCGCGTCTTTGTCATCCACGGCAAACAAGGCTGAAGCGAGGGTGCAACCGGTGATTCAAGCGCCTGGTGCACCACGAAAGGTGGCACGACCAAAGAAAAAGCACCAAGAGACCACGGATATCAATGACTCTTCTTCTTCTCCATCTCATACCGAAGAGAAAACAAATTCGGCGGCATCTGTGTAACGTCCGTTGTGTTTTGGAATGTGGTTCTTTTTTTTGTTGTTTCTTTTTTTGGTTAGTTGGTTTTCTTTCCGTGTTTGTGTGTGTGTGTGTGTGTGTCTGCCCTCCCCAGATTTCTTTTACCTCCTCATTCGTGCACATTAGTTCGGGCAGGGGATTCATTGCAGTACTCACAATTTTATTTACCAGCACTTAACGAGAGGAACTGGGGGAGAGAGAAACGGAATTCACAAAGACATATATATATATATGGATAGTGAGAAAAATAAAAGGAATCCGTACCGTTAGCATCCGCAGAGGGAATTTTATTCGCCTTGTTTGTTTTTTTTTTTTTCTAATTGTTGTTATTATTATTAAGGTTATTATTATTATGTTGTTTTTGTTGTTATTTTACTTCTGCGGTACGATGTG
>NW_001849565.1:266623-298663 GCF_000209065.1 Trypanosoma cruzi
CCAACACTTATGTCACTGCCCCTGCGTTCACTTCATTGCGGCGTGATGCCATCATGGACAGCCTCACCACACTGTTTTTTGATGTGCAAGGGTTGCGTCTTCTTGCGGCAACGGTGGAATCTCACTGCGTTCAGCGTCCCATGATCTCCATGCAGCAAATAATGGCGCGTAGAAATGGAAACTTTGTCGCCACTGTGCTCTCGCCGCAGGATTTCTTTAAAGGCATCATGTTCTTTAAGGGACGTGTGGTGTTCGCAATGCGACGACTCCATAGTCTGTATACGGGATCGTTTGAGACGACCGGGGAAGATAGTCAACTGTCCGAGCAGTTGCTTGCCGTTCTGCGTAGATGGGAGGCGTGTGCTGAAATTTTTATTTCTGATGACGCCTTTGAAACTCGCCTGTCCGAACTAATAGAAGCGCTGGACAACGTCATTGCCAAATTGGAGGAAGTGATATTGAAGCTGCGCAGTGATGAAAAATTGATTTCTACAGATAATTCGGCTGTAGTGGCCATTAGGAAGGCAGCAACTGATGTAGAAGGAGTTCACATCCGTGAAACGACACTCGGTACGAACTGGCATAACAGTTATAGGATGTGCCACACAGCAGGTCATTTTCTTGGGCTAATTAGGCGGTTAGGATTTAATGTGAATGCTATTTTGTCTACCACCGGGTTACGTTGTATGATGGCAGCCTTCAGTTTAATAATTGGTCTTCCGGTGGTTCAAATTTTATTTGGGCTCCACGCGATGCGGGGCGCAAGCCTCAGTATGTTTTTGGAAGTCAACCGTACCGCTGTGATTCCCTCATATGTCGACGGGAATTCACTTTTTATGCTTTTTTCTGCTATTCAGTTTCTTGTGGGACTGGGGTTGGGATTTGTGTTTCTCGTCATACACTCCACCACAACCTCCAACCTTGCCTATGCTGCGGTCTTACAGGCACTCTTCATGCAAGGGGCCGTGTCTCTGCGGTCGACTGGTCGAAACACCTCCGATGCCGATCATGTGGACGACGAAGAGGATAGCGATGATAATGAAAATGGCATGACTTTAGCTTCGCAAAGCTCGATTAAATTTGAAAAGGACCCCCGACCGACATCACCTCCCTCCTTACCTTGGCTTTATGAGGGATATGGAGGGACGTTGTGTGGTGGAACTTATGAAGGAGGAATCCTGGAAGAGTACCAACGCGATCATTCCAGCCGTTACCGGGCATTCGGTGCTTCCTTGGTGAGTTTGCATGAAGGTCACGGGTCCAAAACTGCTGTTGCCGACATAGTGGAGAGTGAAGAAGAGATGCAGCTATCATCGCTTGGATTGGGTAAAGATGTGGACATTGATGATGATGGGACTAGTGACAAGGATTGTTCAATTCGCTATCGATGCATGCAGGCAGAACGGGAGATTCAGATGCTCTTCACCGATGCCCCAAGTGGTGTTGCCGATAAATATAAGGATTTCTCCCCATGTTTGCACGAAGATCGCAGCGCAAATATTTGTCGTCATATAACAGAAAATGTACAGGATTGCGTCTGCCCTTTGATTATTGTGGAATATGTTCCCCATACTGTAGCTTTGCGTGGAAGTTTCAAGCCTGGGGATACCCAAGAATTGTATCCTATTGTTTACTGTAGCATCTCTGCACTTGAACTGCTTCAATATCGCTGGATGGTTGATCTTGCTGGAAAAGATTTTAAAAATCTTTTTGAATTGCACCGCAACTTGAAACGATCGTCGCATAAGAATCGTGTTAGGGGTGGAGGTAAAGTGACTTCACTCCCGGCATTACCGCAGAAGTCGCGTGGAAAACCTCATGGGCGTCTTGTTCTTGTACCAGCACCTCCAAGTAAAGAACGGAGCCATTCTGAAAAGCGTCATATGGAAAAAGTGGAGGACATGCGTTGCCTCTTTGAAAGTGGGTTAGAGGAGCTGCTCACATTGCAATTGCTGCAGAAATCATTTTGCTTTGAAGTCTATGCCATGAGTAGCAACAACGTCGCTTTACCATCCTCTTTTTGTGAGCCAGGCCAGTTTTCTTCTTCAGCTTCTATGGATAAAAAGTACTTGGTGTTACTTTTTATTCGTGAGGTCAACGGTGAACCGAGGGAAATTTCTCGTAAGCTTATTGGCGACACGGTTTCTCGAGAGGAGTTTGAGCCGCATATAACACTCATGGATAATTCTCCAATGGGTCATGCGTTCAGTACCCATTTACAAAAACGCCCCTCAACAACAAGTTCTGGCACGGTCAGCATTTTAAATGTCTGTGGATCACTCATGAAGGATGGCGCGGAGGATGATTGTGAATCCCATGCCAGTTTGCCACGTAGCCGTCGTGTAAGGACGGCAGCGACAGGGCATCGACGAAGAAAGCGGCGTTCCACCCTGAAGGAGTATCCGTCACCTATTTCAGCTGAGCGAGGCCATGCTGTGGATTACGTTACAGCGCAGCAGCTCCGTGAAAAGTTGAATAGTTTGATTGCTGTTTGTGGGGTGGAACTCACGTCGCGTGTGCCAGAGAATTTTCTAATTAATTTTGTTGCCCTCATGATATTTGTTAATCGTGTTTTGAAGCGATATAAACGTGTCAACTGCCGTGTGGATGCTGAAAATATGTTTATTCTTCTTGAACTGAAGGCATTGGAAAATGTACCTCTCATGAAAGTTGGTCTTCGACGTGGGGATGATGAAAACTCCTCATCGTCACTTGATTTTTCCCCAAGTGATAATGGGAGTCGAGGGCATGCCACAAATGATATTGGGATTAGTTCTATTCTCTCAGCGAACCTATTGGAGTATCTGCGTGTTTGTGACGCCACTATTCACCTTACAGCAAATGGATGTACATTGCGTTTCCCATACACCACGCAAGAACGTCTGGCACTCATGGAGGAGGCCGGGACATTGCAACTCTCTACACTCAGAGGACTTTCATTGTTTGGTGTGACCGCCACAAATGCCCTGACGGAGGATGCGGCAGCGCAGTCAAGCGGACAGATGATTCATTTACACCATTACGCAGCAGCCGAGGAGGCCTTTAGTGAAGCCGTGCGCAGAACCAAATTTGGATCTACATGGAGAACAGAAGAAGGTGCCTTAAGTGCTCCGTCGAATTTAAAGGCTGATCCTGGACTTAAAGGAGATTACAACAGCAGCATTGCGGGATTTTTTGGTATTCCTTTAGTGCAACCTTTTGAAGAGTTATCCGGATCCTCGTCGGGGAGTGTGACGCGTTTGCCTCAAGTATTTGGTGATGGTCAATCCAAAACGACGGATCCTAATGGGCACCCGCCAACATTGGGGATAGCACAGGATTCAAAGTCCGGATATGATGTCAACCAAACACCGCCTAACGAATGGCCTTCTGTTTCTGCTTTGGCACGGGTGGATAATATGTTTGGTAAATCTTGGGCCCGCAGTGGGAGTGACGCCATGGCGACAAGCACTTCTTGTAACAGTCCCCTTGGAGGTAAACTTGGCGGTAGTTATAAGCGATACCTTCACGTGTTCTTGTACATGAAAGAGCATCGACAGGATTTCCTGCAGAGTTTGTGGGGTAGAGGACACTCAGCGACAGTCGTTTCCGATCCGGTAGTCATGAAACGTTATCTGAGTATTGGAATGAACGCCTTTGATGTGTTGTTTGTTGAGTGGTCAGAGAAACTGGTGACTCCGGATATTCGTGACCTCATTGCCTCTGAGACGGTAAAACAGACGACGATATTATACTTATTGACGGACGATGCGTACAGTCTCCCAGTTCCGCCAGGAACTCGCGAAGAGGCGGTTCTACGCATGCAAGAAATTGGGGAAATCTTTACGAATTTTACCATTGGTCAGAATGTGAGCCATTATATACGGCAGCGTCGGCTAAAGAATGAGATGGTACAAATTCGATGGCGTAAAAGTTATCAGATTGTTCGCCAAATTGGTGGTGGTGCCTTTGGCGATGTTTACGAGGTGTATCTTTTTGTCTCGCGTGGACGTTTGGCGATGAAGCGTTTATTTCTCAATGGAGCCAGTCATCGTTTTCTGGAGCAGCTGAACCGAGAGGTGTCGATTATGAGCCATATGGATCACCCAAACATAGTCAGTTTCTCCCATTCCTCTATGGAGGACAACGCATACTGCATATTTATGGAGTTGTGCGATGGGACATTGGATCAACGCCTGCATCGGGGGTTTCCGGCCACGGAAAGCAATCAAATGAATAAACCGCCTCTACCACGTTTGTCAAATGGCGCATCCTTTCCGGTTCAACCTGTTGGGACGATAGGGGAAAGACCGGATACCAATCATGATGAGTTTGGCAAAATTCCAGAACCCCTTACTGCAAGAGAAATAGTTCTTCTTTTGCGTGATGTCGCTAGTGGTATTGCCTACCTGCATTCACAAGGTATAGTGCATCGCGACATTAAGCCATGCAATATTCTTTTTAGTGGTGGTGTGGCAAAGATTGGTGACTTTGGTTCCGCCGCTGAGGAATGCGCTACGAAACCCCTTGTTAACATGAAAGGAACGCTGGCATATATGTCACCTGAGGTTTTGTTAGGTGAACCATATGGAAGACCATGTGATATGTGGTCCTTTGGATGTCTATTGGCAGAAGTGATTGGATTACGTCTCGGTCATCTTCAAGGACTACACTTTCCCGCGCTGGTTGAGTTATACACCTCCATTCCCAAAGATGGAAGTCTACCCATCACAGTAGCCAACCACAAGGGTGGGAAGCTACAACACCACTTTGGTACAACAACGGCGCAAATGATATTAGGGGCCATGAAAAACGCCTATAATGACGCCCGTGGCAAACAATGTGAGGGTTCTGTGCAACGTCGTCTAGTGGCTTCAACTTCGCCAAAGGAAAAAATGAGTTCTTCTATTAGGAATGAGAGTTTTGAAAGCAAATTACTGAGTAGCATGACGTGTGACAGCTCAAGGGCCATAACGTACATAACCACCAATAACAAAACATTTTTGGGATCTGATAAGGCCGAGCTCCCGGAGAGTCTTGTGGAGTTGTTGGAGAATCTGTTCTGTCGTGACCCACGAAGGCGTATGACCGCAGAGGAAGTGCTTCACCACCCCGTGACGTGGGATGTCGAGTGGATGGAGATGGTAATAAGAGCCGTTGAGGAAATTTGCCCCCTAGACGCAGACGACGCCTCGGCGGATGCATCACATGCCGGGGAAAACAGCGCTGAGCGGGAAGAGGATTTGGACCTCTCCATTTCTTCGACATAAACGGCTGCGTATATATTGTCTGTATTTGAGGGGAGGGCTGTCTGCCCGTTACCTTGTGCATCTTTTCCATGCTGCTGAGGTCCTTTTATGTTTTGTCTTTTGTTTTTTCGTTTTTTTTTTGTTTTTTTGCGTGTGCCTGTGTTTTTGATTTTGTTAGTCACCGCCCTGCCACCGCTATTGTTTACCGACCGCCCCCACCTGCGCAGTCTGCATGGGGGATAGGGAAGATGAGCGAAACGAAGCGGGAGAGAGAGAGAGAGGGGAGAAAAAAGGCAGCAATATATATATTTATATATATTACAAGGGCGTGGAGGGTGTGTGTCTGTCTGTCTGTCTGTGTGTGTGTGTGTGTGTGTGTGTGTCTTTGTGTTTGTGTGGATGCTGAGAGAAGAGTGGGTACGCGTCCCATTCACGCAGTTGGAATACGACAATATGATTTTCTTTTTTTCTTTTTTTCTTTTTTTTTCTCTTCTCTTGTTTTTACTTTTTTTGTTTTGTTTTGTTTTTGTCTCTTCATTCTCCTCCCCTCCTCTTCTTTCCGTGGGCACGATGCGTGTCATCGCACACATTCCTGCCAGCCGCCCCTCTTTCCCAGAGAAACACACAGAAGGGAGACAAGACGAAAACAAAAAAAAAAAAAAAAAAAACAAGTGGGGTGGCGTGGGGAGGATGGAACGGAAGAAAAAAAAATAAAATAAAATAAAATAATTTTTTTTTTCTTTTTTTTTTTTTATTGCTGAACATTACGGAGGATCATGTGCTCTTTATAATTACATACACAAATAATTGCACTTACATCAAATACGGATTTAAAGAGGTGTGCGGCCGTTTAGTTTCTTGATGGATGTCTGCTTTTTTTTTTTTTTTTTCTTTTCTTTCCTCCAACCGTAATTTATAACACGGGGTGGAATTTTAGTTGTCGTCAAGAAAAACAACAACAACTAAATGAAGAGGAACGAAAGGAAAGAAGAAGAAGAAAAAACAAACAAACAAACAAAAAAAAAAAAAAAAGGTCCTCGCATGGAGTTGGTGTACTACTTGTATGTATGTATTTTGTGTGTTTTTCTGTGTGTGTGTGTGTGTGTTTCTGCGTGACGGTTTTTTTCTTTTCTTTTCTTTTCTTTTCTTTTCTTTTTAATTATACTTTTTTTTTTTTTTCTCTCTCCTTTTTTTGTTGGTTTGTTTCGTTTGTTATATTTTTGTTTCCTTTTTTTGTGTGTGTGTTTGTTTGTTTGTGTCTTTTCTTTTTAATAATCCCCCCACCCCCATTTATATTCCTATATAAATATCCATATCCATAGCCATATCCATATATATTTTATAAGTACGTAGATCTATATATATATATATCCATATATATTATGTATATAATTACTATTTTTATATAACTTGCATTGCAATATAAATATATTTATATGTGTTTATTTATTTAAATATAATATTTAATATATTTATATATTTAATATATTTGTATTTCTATGCGTGTATTGCTCACTTATTTATGGATGTAAATGAAAGACAAACAAAGTCAATAGAAAAGGGGAGAAAGGGAGAGGGGGGGGAAGGAAAAAAGAAAAAGAAAAAAAAGAAAAAAAAAGAAGATTTTTTTTTTGCTACATATATATATATATATATATATATATATATATATATATATGTATATATGTCTCTTGCGCACAAGACTATATATTAATGAGCATGTACGGATGGAAAAGAAAGAAAGAGAGAGAGAGAGGGAGAGGGAGAGTTCATTTAGAGATTTGCACTTTTGCGTCCATGTAATCAAAAAAGGGGAGAGAAAGAAGAAGGAGAAGAAGAAGGAAAAAAAAAAAAAAAAAAAAATTTTGAAGAATTGAAACAACAACAAAAGTGTAAATTATGCGCTTTGTTTGATTATTATGCTTTTCTTTTGTTTTTGTTTTTTCTTGTGAAATTTTTTAGTTTATTATTATTATTATTATTGGTATTATTGTAGCCGCGTTGCTCACAGTGAAGG
This sequence comes from Trypanosoma cruzi, assembly GCF_000209065.1. Lineage (NCBI taxonomy): Eukaryota > Euglenozoa > Kinetoplastea > Trypanosomatida > Trypanosomatidae > Trypanosoma > Trypanosoma cruzi. Next base: position 273,869 of record NW_001849565.1, read on the forward strand.
GGGGAGAGGAGGAAAAAAAAAAAAAAAAAAAAAGGACGGTGGTGGTGGTGGTCGGAAGGGGAAGTCGCTGTCGCTTCCGCCACTCTCCCTCATCCCTCTCTCTGTGCGCCTCAGGGCAGGGAAGAAGAGGTGTGGCGCGGGGTTATTTTTCAATGGAGACGAAGAAACGGGGAAACTCGATTGTGTAGGCATGTGGTTTGATTGGTGAGTCTGAACTTCTTCTACTTCTCCTTCTCCCCCCCCCTCTCCCTCCCTCCCTCCTTTTTGTGTTTTTTTTTTGTTTTTTGTTTTTTCTTCTGTTGCTCATTAAATAGTCCTGCACCGTGTGCTGGCATTTTTTATGTCACTGAAGGAGGTCCACTCATTTTTTTTTTTTGTGTGTGTGTGTCTGTATGCGTTTATTCTTGCAGCCGCGTTCGTGTGGGAAGAGAAGGGGACGGGTCATTCAGAAAGAAAGAAAGAGAGGGGGAGAGAAGCCGTGGCAATCGGTTGTCGGGTTTTTTTCGTTTTTTTTTTTTTTTTTTTTTTTTTGCTGCCGTTTCCGAGTTCTTTGTCTCTTTTGCTCTTTTATTTCTTTTGGGCGGAGTAGGGAATAGAAGGAGGAGGCGGGAGACTTTGCACGCACGAATCACGGCTTTTTGTTTTTTTTTTGGGGGGGGGAGGGGCGGAAGGCAAACAAAAAGGCATAAATTTGGATGAGAAAACAAAAAAAAAGAAAGGGGAGGGGAATTTAACAACAACAAAAAATAATAATAATAATAATAATAGAATACGTAACGGCAAGGAGGGGGAGTTAATAAACATTTACATTGCCCACCGTCGTGTCTAATGGCATCGCATGCGGACAAGTCATCGGTGCGTCTGTTTCGCAGTGACACGCGTGAGAGTCACCTCCGCGGCGACGAATATCGCATCTCCGTGAGCGAGAGCGGCCGCAACAGAAGTCGTCTGTCGCCTCGCAACACGTCAATGACGCGCCACGCGCCGCCCGAGTGCCCAAGCGAGGTGACATGGGCCTCGAAGCGTTCCTCCCGTGTCACGTGGAAACAGGCTATGAACCGCCGCCCACCGCAGGATTGGTCCAATTCACGGCCCGACACGTTTCATCGCGATGATCGCGTCCCGTTTAAGTTGTCGGAAGCCGACGAAAGTAGAAAATTGGATGTGTGTAGACTAGACGAGTGCCTTAGTGAACCCCAATCGGCGCGTGGCGGCGTGAGGGACTCCGCGGCCCCTCTGACACGGTGGCATCTCGATAAACACGTACAGCGTAGCGGGATGGCGTCATTTCACACAGACGAATTTCTGCATGACCACGACACGGTGGAAGACTGGGAGTTGATGTTGGTGTCAGAAGGAAAGCGGAGTCTGCTGGAGCAATTCAATGCATCGAAGTTGCAGCACAGCCCGGAGGGAGGAGAGGAGGAATCAAGCAGCGTCTGCCCGACGGCGACCAAAACCGCGCGTGACACTTTGCAAAGTGCCCGGAATACGCCTCATACCGTTGCACCCCTTAGGCGGCACGCTGTTCAACAGGATCACGCTGCAGAAGAAGAGGAAGAAGAAGAAATCATTGCACGCTTTTATGCAGACCAGCATGCACGCCGTCAAGAGCCACAGCCACACATGGGCACTGATCCCACTCCATTGCCATCCGTACCGGATGTAAGATACACGCAGCCAAATCGTCAATATGACGATAATCCACACGTAGGAAATCAGCTAGCCATGGCATCATCGTCCACAATTCCTCAAAACATACATGACTCCCATGTGAAAAAAGAGCACGCGCGCCCTATGGAGGATGAACCAGAAAGAACAAATTGGGAACACGAAGGTGAGTCTACTGAAAAAAAACAAGAACCCAAACTTTCGACATTAGAGGAATTTCGCCAGTATGTTATACAACAAAAGTTACAAAGTCACAGTAAAGCTCATACAAGAAATGCAGGAGAAAATGCCAATTTAACACACAGCCCAGCCCTCACAACAAACACGGAAAAGAGAAAACAAAATGAGAATCTCAACGACATATCACAAAGTATGGGTAACACACATATGCCGTTATTAAAGTCTAACACCCTACACAACAACCACTTGATCAGTAGCACTAAACACACACTAGGTATAAACACAACAGAGACCAGCAACCCACAACAAGACAAATCATTTGCAAACGCGAGGTGGCAGGACCGTGATGTCATATCGCACGCGGAGGAAGCCGAGCGCAGTGCTGTCCTGGCAGCAGCGCACAGAGGTGCGACGGCCATTGCTGCTGCAGAGGCATTGAGTCGGAGAGAGCAGCAGGACCGTGATGTCATATCGCACGCGGAGGAAGCCGAGCGCAGTGCTGTCCTGGCAGCAGTGCACAGAGGTGTGACGGCCATTGCTGGTGCAGAGGCCTTGAATCGGAGAGAGCAGCAGGACCGTGATGTCATATCGCACGCGGAGGAAGCCGAGCGCAGTGCTGTCCTGGCAGCAGTGCACAGAGGTGCGACGGCCATTGCTGGTGCAGAGGCCTTGAGTCGGAGAGAGCAGCAGGACCGTGATGTCATATCGCACGCGGAGGAAGCCGAGCGCAGTGCTGTCCTGGCAGCAGTGCACAGAGGTGCGACGGCCATTGCTGGTGCAGAGGCCTTGAGTCGGAGAGAGCAGCAGGACCGTGATGTCATATCGCACGCGGAGGAAGCCGAGCGCAGTGCTGTCCTGGCAGCAGTGCACAGAGGTGCGACGGCCATTGCTGGTGCAGAGGCCTTGAGTCGGAGAGAGCAGCAGGACCGTGATGTCATATCGCACGCGGAGGAAGCCGAGCGCAGTGCTGTCCTGGCAGCAGCGCACAGAGGTGCGACGGCCATTGCTGGTGCAGAGGCCTTGAGTCGGAGAGAGCAGCAGGACCGTGATGTCATATCGCACGCGGAGGAAGCCGAGCGCAGTGCTGTCCTGGCAGCAGTGCACAGAGGTGTGACGGCCATTGCTGGTGCAGAGGCCTTGAATCGGAGAGAGCAGCAGGACCGTGATGTCATATCGCACGCGGAGGAAGCCGAGCGCAGTGCTGTCCTGGCAGCAGTGCACAGAGGTGCGACGGCCATTGCTGGTGCAGAGGCCTTGAGTCGGAGAGAGCAGCAGGACCGTGATGTCATATCGCACGCGGAGGAAGCCGAGCGCACTGCTGTCCTGGCAGCAGTGCACAGAGGTGCGACGGCCATTGCTGGTGCAGAGGCCTTGAGTCGGAGAGAGCAGCAGGACCGTGATGTCATATCGCACGCGGAGGAAGCCGAGCGCAGTGCTGTCCTGGCAGCAGCGCACAGAGGTGCGACGGCCATTGCTGGTGCAGAGGCCTTGAGTCGGAGAGAGCAGCAGGACCGTGATGTCATATCGCACGCGGAGGAAGCCGAGCGCAGTGCTGTCCTGGAAGCTGCGCACAGAGGTGCGACGGCCATTGCTGGTGCAGAGGCCTTGAGTCGGAGAGAGCAGCAGGACCGTGATGTCATATCGCACGCGGAGGAAGCCGAGCGCAGTGCTGTCCTGGCAGCAGCGCAGAGTGTTCATTTTGTGTGGGGCGCTTGTGGTTTTTATGGAGGTGAGAATGTGCTTGGATTACGCGAGAAGAGAGATTCGATTGCTTCGTGGCCTTTACGGGTGGGTGCGTTGGATCCAAAGAGCGTGAATTCTGTTGAGGCGCTCGCTGCAGTCTCTCCTAGCGGAATGTCTTTGGATGCCGGTTTAGGTGTATCTGATGAAGGCAGTGCATGTGCAACTGCCGTGTCACGTGTAAATGATGCGAAGTTAGATGGAATTCTTCTGACTGGGGGCTGTGAATTAACGCAGTTGAACGTGAGGAGTGGTGTTTTGTTGGCAGAGGAGACAGCATCGTCGTTACGGGTTGAGGCTGAAGAAACCGAAGTTCAATCTGATATGCTGGGTAAAGTAGCAGTGCATCCCGCGCTACGTACTGGAGAAGTTCGCGCGACGACGATTCCTCATGGTGAGCCTCTAGGGGATGACTCTGACGATGATATACCGATCCACCCCAGGTATACCTTTTTTGGATGCCTGCTTTCGCCGTTCGTCTGCTGTATGAGCCGTCGGCAGACGCAAATGTCCCGCATTGAAGACTCTTTGTCCAATGAGTAAAGAAAAAAATGAGAGTCTGTCTCTCTCTCTCTTCCTTTCTCTTTGTGTGTGTGTGCGTGTGTGTGTTGTATTGTAGTTGTTGTTTTTTTGTTGTTTATACGTATAATACGTATATTATATTATTTATTGTGTGTAATATGTCTGGTTAAAGAGTATTGCTCTTTGAGTTATCTTGTCTGATGAAGGAGAGAGGAAAAAAAAAAAAGAAAAGGAAAAAAAGTAAAGTGTGAGTTCAATGTGTCTTTTATATATATACGTATCATTGGCATCCCTTTATCTGTTTGCACGTTCACTTTTGTTTGTTTTATTACTTCACATTTCTTGTTTGTTTGTTTGTTTGTTTTTGCTCTTGCTCATGATTTAACCGTTGATGGCCGCTTTGTCTACCGCTACTACTGTTGTTAATACTATCAATATTGCCTTTATTGTTGTTGATGATTATGTTGTTACTGGAGGTTTGTATAAGCGATTCAAGCTTAAGGCATCAACAATGCAACTGAATCTTCCACCACCGCCCTTAATAAACATCACGTTTAGCGGGCAGCCAGCCATATCGACGGGCGTAGTGAACTTAAGAGTGCTGCTGGGAAGTATGGATTACGTGCTTGTGAAACATATCCAGGGAGAGGAGAATCATGCGGATATTTCGGATAACACCGATGCGGATGGAGTCATTTCCTCTGGGAGGCGGCAGCGGCAGCTGCAGGTGTGCGAACACGCTGGACAACCGTTAGGGTGCTTTCTCGTGGAGGCTGGTGGAAGCTACGAGGTGGTGCGACATGACGACTTACAATGGGGCTTATCGGGTGGTGACTTGCAGAACGGCGGGCCGGCGGTGGGGAAAAGAAAAAAATCACCAGAGGAGCAGAGGGGTGGCAAAGAGGAATTGGCGGATGCACGCAGGAAACGCAAGCGTGAAAGGAAACAGCAGGGGCGAGAAGAAAAGGCGGGGGAAGTTGGAAAAGAAAAGAAAAGGAGCAGGATTTCGCGGCACCGCGAGGAAAAGAAATCGGCGATGATGGCCGTTGTTTCAGCATCAATGGAAAAGAGTAACGTTAATGAAAAGGATGACAACGATGGTAACGATGCTCCGCGTAGGGAAGAAAAGGAGGCAAATGGACAAGAAATGTATGCGGTGCAGGAGGGCAATGAAGTAGAAAACACTGCAGGCGAAGACGCCACGACACCGCTGCAACGCGTGCACCTGGAGACGCCTCCCTCTCATTCCACGCCGGTGCCGTTGGAAGAAAAGTCGAAGGCGCGGGAGGGGCTGGTTGAGAAGAAGGCGGTGTCGCCTCCACTCGTGGAATCAAGATTGCCCATCCTGAAGGAAAAACGGCATCGGCATTCACGAGAAAGTCTGAGCAGAAGCTCCGCCTACGGGCCTGACGAAATGAAGTCACAGGATCAAACGCTGGAACCGCAAGATGGGGGAAAAAAAGAAGAAAATCAACGGAAACGGAATAATTCCAAGAGGGCGACGCATCGTGGCAGCGGCGTCACTGGAACGGTACTAGAGGGTGTGAATGGCGCTGCAACATCCCCTCGCAGCCGTGCATCAACGGCCGACACAAGGAAAGAGACGCACCCGCCGCGTGTGGGGATCAAAACAACCACGACTGATCCCTTTGGAAATGCCGATGAGAACTTTGGGAGAAACTCTCCGCGAAAAAGACTAGAAAGTGGGACAAGCGCCACGGTTGAGGCAGAAAAAGAAGTGGGGAATGTGCAAACGGATGCTCATGGGTCCTCTCACATGTCGCCTAACGGCTGGGCGCCAAATGAAAGCCCTGCTTTGGGATTTACTTCCGTCAACAACACCCTGTCGCAGGATTTTAGTCTGGACTCGTCATCCATCACCTCCTCCGCGGACTACGTGTACTAGCGAGATAATTTCCAGTGGAAATGAGGAGAAGGATGATGGGGAATCATCGCGGAGTTTTTTTGGGGGAGAGGTTAAATTATTGATTTGCTCCTTACAAATCGCTTACTAGCCAAAGTAATAAAGAAGAGGTTAAAAGTGTAATTTCTGCTGCCGTTTTGACATCACATATACCCCTTGCGCACATACGTACATACATACATGTATGCACTGATATACTTTTTTGACGATTTATGGTGAAGTGTGGATTATAGCTTTGGCTGTAGATATTGTAATTTATTTTTCTGTTGCCATGAAAAGATTGACACGGATGACTCTTCCAGTATGGCTTGCCATTCCCACGTTCTTTTTTGTTGTTGTTGTTTTTTAGGAGCTTGTGAAAAGAATGATCGCGGGAGAGCTGGCTAACTTAATTATAATGTATGTATATATCCTGATAGAACGAATGCATTCTTTAAGATACTCTCTACCGTATGAATCTTATGGGAAGAACGCGACTTTTTAGGGGCAGGGAACCGATAGAGGCCAGATAATTTTTTGTTTTTATTTTGCCATTCCACCCACCCCCTTTTGATTCCAACCCTGCGGTGGGGTCATGTGGCTGGAGGACTCCAAAGTCTGCCACTTCGTAAGTAATAATATTTAAATCCCAACTGAGGACAAACGACCATGCTAGTGGTCCACAGAATTCTATATATATTGAATGAATGGAAAGAAAACATTGAAGCAATTAACTAACGAACCTTTTTTCCTAATTTGTTTGGTTTCCATAGATTATTTTCAGGATCCGGCCAGCCGCCCAGAAGATTATTCTAGTATTATTATTATTATTATTATTATTATTATTATTATTATTATTGTTTGTTTTTGAATTCTTTCCACTTCTTTCACTTTCCCTTTTTTTTTTCTTTTTGTGTGTGTGCGTTTGTTATTATTTTATGGTATCTCTTTTTGGTGAAACAACAGTAGCATTGGAGGAAGTACGCTGTGTAGCGTGAGGAGACAAAAGAAAGTAAGAAGGAAAGAAGCGTGATATTCTTTTTTGTTTTTTTGTGTGTGGGGGGAGAGAAGGGTGGGAAGAAGAAGAAGTGACGGTGGGAAGATGAACAAAGCTTTAGATCCAGCAAAGGCGCCGCAGTTTCTTGATATGATGTTACGCCGCAACCAGATTGTGCTTATCTCCGCTACATATTGTGAATATTGTACAAAGCTGAAGATGTTACTAATTGAAATGAAACACCGCTTTGTGTCGCTTGAAATCAACATCATTCCCAACGGGCGAGAGGTGTTTGCGGAAGTCGTTGGACGGACAGGTGTACACACCGTGCCGCAGATGTTTCACAACGGCAAATATCTTGGTGGTTATGACGAAATTGTTGCATTGTACCGCCGCGGGGAGCTCTCAGCGACGTTGGAGAGGCGGTGAGGGCATGAGGGAAAGGAAGAGGGTGAATTCGGGTGTTGGTGGATTAAAATAATTGTTCTTTTCGTTTGTTGCCTCGCGTAATTGTAGGGCTATTGAAGGATATGTGTGTATTTGTGCATATGTGTGGATGTGTCTTTTGCGGGAGTAACGAGACGAGGGTGCGGTGAGGGGATATTTGATGGTGTGGCCTCATTCATTGGGGATGGACGGCTGGATGGCTGACGGACGGATTGTGTAGACGCGGTGAATTTCTATCAATGTTGACGGGCTCCTTTTTTTTTTCTTTAGTTGATGTGTGTTTCTCCCACTCTGCGCCCAGCCCCTCCGCGCTGTGCGGGCGATGATGTCAATAGGCAACGACAGTTTGCGTGGGAGGGGAAAACGTTGAATGCGCGAGGACGCAGGAACGGGCGAACACATTTGGCCGCCATGGGCGCTCGTTCTTCCAGCAGCCCACCTGCGAGTCGTTTGATACTGGCAGGTTTTTTTAGAGACGGACCCCTCTTGCTTCCCACAGGGATTGTTGTGACAGCAGTTGTTTGTTGTGCCCACTAAAAAATGCCTGCGGAGCTGAAGAAAAAAACGGACTCTGGTGGAGGGGGCAACACAACGGCGGGGGGACGTGCTTGCGATGGCTCCGTTGCCGGAGGCGCCACGGAAAGAGTAAACGATGAAGTAATGGCGATATGTTGACACCTGCCACCTTCCCTTTTAAAGGGGCGGAGGAGAAGGACCGCTGAGACGTGATGGACATGGCTTGTAACAATGAGGAACACATCTTTGTGTCTATTTGCTACTCTTCATGACATACACATATACACAACAAAAAAAAAAAAAAAAGAGAGAGAGAGAGAGATGCCGGTTATTTTTTTTTTTCTGTTTTTTTATTTTTATTATTATTATTATTATTTTTACTGGCGATTGTGTTTGTTTGCTCAATACGCATGCTGAAAGTGGAAGGGAGGGAATGGCGGGTGTGTGTACACGATGAAACGGCTGCAGGATGAATATATATAACGGGTGCGGGTCAATCCCTGCGTCATCGTGTGTGTTTGGAACGTATATTTTATGCTATTTGTGTGTGTGTGTGTGTGTGTGTTTAAGTGCTGTTCAGAAAATTATTTTCTTTTCTGCTTTTTTTCTTTTTTTTTTTTTTTTTTTTTGTGTGTGTGTGTTGGGTGTGGGGACGGGGTGGGGAATTCTTGTCTTTTAATAGAAGGAAAGGAAGAGAAAGAGACGGGGAAGAAAAAAAAAAAGAAAAAAAGAAAAAAGTTATTAGATTGGCGCCTTGGGGAAACACGGCGGGAAACGCATATCCCTCCCTCTCCCGCCCCCGTGTGTGTCCTTTTGCTGTACCATCGTAGCCGGGGGGAGGAAAGAAGAGAGGGGAAAAGGGAGAAAAGCAAAAAAAAAAAAGGAAAAGGGAGAAGGAGAGAGAGAGAGAGAGAGAGGCCGGCGACGGGTGAAAATTGTGCCGTCTCTGCAAAAGCTGGCATCCATGTCGCATATAATGGGAAAGGGTGTGACGCGTTCTTCACATCGAAGGAAAAGTGTACCGCAGCAGTGGAGTGCGTTTACCCCACGTGAGGTGTTCGCCGCTCGTGTGGCTAAGGGACATGAGGATTGCGGTGGTACTGCCGCCTCTTCGTTCTCACAAACGAATGGGTGCCTTCCACCAGCAACTCAAGTTTCTGAGTCTCTGCGCAAGAGATTGCGAGAGCATACGATTGAGCGAGATCCGTCACCTTGTCATATCACCCCTTCTTCTTCTGCTGCTGCTACCTGCGGCTGCGATGTGCAGAAAAGACACGATGGTCTGATCGGTACTTCAGTACGCGGGTCGCCAAACGTTGGGACCGCCATGGCGCAGCAGCAGCAACAACAACCACAATGGAATCAGCAGCTTAGAAGAAATAGAGAGGATGCGTCACCCAGCCGGCCGCAGAATATCGGTGGATGTACTAGTGAACCATTAGAGAATTCATTGGCTCTTTTGCGGCTGTACTCTCGATACTGCGAGGAAATGGGGTCAAAGGGACTGGACGACGATGACCAACGCATTCAAAGCCATGGAAGTAACACCGAAACCACCACGAGTAATTGCATTAACATTGTGAGGAATGGGCATCCTTACCCACAGGATACTGTGGAAAGACGTATAAAGACCGAAATGTGTTCAAAAAATGATACCATGCCTGCAGCGTGCACGGAATCAGCTCATGGTTCAAGTAAGGGAACAGCCTCTGCAAAAGTACCACTATGTGCCAAGAAGTCACAAAGTTCATTGTTAGCGAAGAGGCCTAGGAAGGAACGAATAAAAGGAGGAAAACAGTTAGCAGAAGAGGCAAGGCCGTCGGCTGAAAAAGAGGAAACGGGCACGAATCGTATTCTTTCCTTGTCAGCACCTGGTAGTAACTTTATGCAGGAAACCCATGGGACTTCAAGGCTGACAGAGTTAAGGGCATGTCTCAATGGGAGTGACAGTGCGCCTCCTCCTCAAACCAGCGTGGGACACTTACTAACTAGGAGGAGTACATTGGTGCCTGTCCACACACAAGGTAGCTCTCTGCCGTCGCGACTGGAGGAGATACGCCGGCACATTGAAAAGTATAGTGCAGCCAAGGACGAAGTGGCAGCGAGACCATTGCCTCTTCAACAAATGGACATTACAAAAGGCCACATGTCGGGATTGACTGGTGAGAATTTGGTGCCTCCTGCTCCATGCGCAAATTTGTCGGGGAAATTACAAAAAAGCAGGGTCATTAATGGCATCGTCCCCGAAAGCACTACCCAGAATGGAGTCCAAACCCCTTTTAAAGGGGAATACCGCGGAGAACAGTCGTTGATTCCCACGCTCTCTGGCTCCCAGCGTAAGGCTTTTCATGTCGTGTTTGATACATCTAGCTTGCTGGAGGCGAATGTTTCTATTTTAGACGAAGCGATCCAGCACTGTATTGTGTGCATTCCCTTTGACGTTATTGCAGAGTTGGATGCGATAAACGGTGGCAAAGGGAATCGCAGCCGTGGGAAGACAGAATCCCGTCAATTAAAATTTTCGGCTCGGCAAATTCGAAACTGGATCGCCTCTGCCATTGAAAAGGGTGCCAACATACGTGTACAACGCCGATGTGAGGTGGAAATGCTTTATGATCGCAAGGTTTCAACAAAAGATGATTCCATCCTGGGCTTTGCTGTGTTTCTGGAACAGCAGCAGTTGACCGTGGAATTTGTCACAAACGACAAATTTCTCCGCGTGAAGGCATTCTCAGAGCTGAAGGGAAAAGTCTACAATTTGAGTGAATTTCTGCATCATCACGGTGTGGGATTGAAGAAATGAGAGGGTGATGGGGAAGGGAGGGAGTTATGGACACAAAACAGGGGAAAGAGAAAGTGAAATGCCGTGGAAGGCACAAAAAGGAGGAGTAGGAAGTGAGGCGAGACTTGAATGGAGTAACGTGTATGAATAAATTGCTTACTTTGCAACTTCCTCTTTTGTTGTTGTTTTTGTTGTATTTATTGTTTTTCTTTTTTTTTCCTTTTCTTTTATTTTTGCTGCTGCTGTGTTAGTCGTTGGTCGGATGTTCTTCCGGAAATCCGTGGATCCGGTTGTGCGTCATGTCCAAAAAGACTTTGCTGCTTCTGGTGCTTTATATATATATATATATATATATACGTGTGTCTTTGTGCAACCTTATTTGCTTTTGTTTTCTTTTGGAAGTAAAGGTAACGACAACAACAACAAAAATAAATAAATAAATAAATAAATAAAAGGAATGAAAGGGAACGGTTATCTTGTTAAATGTGCTAAGGACACGAGGAAAGAGTAATACCGTTCGAAATATTTAAAATTTTTGGATATTGGATATCGCGTTGCGTTCTTAACAATGTCTTTGAGTCTCACGCCTTCCTCCTGTGTCTGAGTGTCTGCATCCCAACACCTCTTCTCATTTTTCTTTATTATATTTTTTTGGTTTTGGTTTTGTTTCAGTGGAAAGGCGTTGTGGGACGAGAGTGAAGATCGCTATTTGGCCTTACAGAAGTAGAAAACAGAGGAAGGAAGCTGAGAGGAGGGTAGACGGGAGGGAAAGGAGAAGAAAGGAGGAGGCGGGAGAGGAGGTGTTGAGAGACCGCATGTATGTGTCGGATGGCATCCATGTATATATGTATGCATTTGTCTTGCAACGGCTACTTCTTTTCTTTCATGTACACTTTTGTTTTTGTTTTTGTTTCCCCCCCTAGGTTGAGGCCCAACGGATCCATCACACCTGCATTTGGTGTAGAGGCAAAAAAAGAAAAGAAAAAAGAAGAAACAAAGGGACTTGTACAAATGTCGTTTCTGACACGAGAGAAATCGAACAACGCCTCCGCAGACAGTGGCGGCAGTTACCCACCGAAGACGAAGGATCCGCTGCAAGCCGATATTCGGGAGTCTGTCTTTGTGAGTTACGAAGAGCGGCTGCCACAGGAGCGGAAGAGTAGAGGACGCGGTGCGAAGAAGAGGAGTTCCAGTGGGAAGAAAATGTCCTCCCACGTCGAAAATGCCAACGAAAGCAGCAGCCGAATGAACAGGCGGGATAACGGTGACAATATTGTCGCAGCGACGCGCGGCAGGTGCTCGAAGGATAAGAACCGCATATTGGCGTTATCACCGAGCCAGTCGGTCCCGTCAAATGAACTACGCGTGCCTTTGACCTCCGCTCGTGTACTCCGAGGATCGCAGTTTAGCAGCGTCGCAGGTGGTGGCATCCCGACTCCCTCGTCACCTCCATCGGGAAACGAAGGCAATGGAACGGCAAGTGGCAAGGACCCCGTGCGTATGGACTCCACATTCTCATTGAACCCAGAGGAACCCCTTGTCAACTTCATCTTAACGGAAGATTTGCCTGTCGCACCCTCCCGTCGATAGTGCGCCTCAGGCTCACGATATGCGGGCCTCATGCCGCGGGAGGGAGGATGTGTTTTTCTCGGCACCGCGTGGGTTCGCCATGGCATTGTGGGGAACAGACGCCGCACCGTGTTGAGTGTGAATTTTGGGCAAATAAAATAGAGCAAGCATCAGTCAGCAAGAACAAAAATAAGTGTCGAGTGGAAAAAATCTGGGACTCTGCCATGCAGGTGGATGGGCCTTACTACCCATGTCATAAAGGACACAGTCACAGAATTCATGATGTAAATAGAATTTTACCGGCTTTGTTACATCTTCTTTTTTGTTGTTGTTACAATTTTGTCTTGTATTGTACTTTTTGTTTTCCTTCTTGTTATTTTTTTATTTTTGTAACCTTTACGGATTTGTTTTTATTCTTTGTTTGTTTGTTTGTTTGTCTTTTGTTATTTTCCTGCAGGTAAATCCGTAGATCTTGTTTCTTTGTTGTTGTTTTTTCCTTCTTCTTCCTCCTGAAGCACGAGAAGTGAGTGTGTGGGATGTAAAGAAGATTAATTATTGATTTGGTGAGTACATTTCTTCTTTTTTTTGTTTTTCTCTCTCTCTCGTTGACAGTCCTGTGGAAGGAATGCCGTCAAAAGTGGGGATCGGGGGGGAAATTTGTTTGTTTTTGTTGCTGCTCGCTCCGAAATATTTTATTTTTTTTTTTCTTTTTTTTTTTTTTTTTTTTGAGAGGGACGTTGGATCCGTTCACACCCTTTTTTTTTTATTTATTTTTCTTCTCCGCGGCATGGCGGAGGGGGGGGGGAGAGGCACCCTGCCCGGCTCTTCCTTTTCGGCCACACACACGCACCAGCGAGGAAGAAGAAAAGAAAAGAAAAGAAAAAGAACAGAGAGAGAACGAGAGAGAAAATAAAGGGGCTGATTTGTGTGTGTTTGTTATCGTGTTAGCCGATCATAGACGTTATAGACGCAGTTGAGCTGCGGAATGTGCAGTTTTGTGGTGGTCTGTTTTTTTTTTTTTTTTTTTGTCTTTTGTGTGTCTGTGGATGGCGAAGACTGTGCGGCGGTGGCGAGGGGAAAAAAAAAAAGGGGGAGGGGGGGGGTTAGACATAAAAGGGGGGGAAAGGACTTGAGTTTCACAGAAGCAGTGGTGTGCGAGGTGTCTGGAGAGGCCCAGAAGAAAAGGAAGGGAGTGAGTGTGTGTGGTTTTATGTGAGTGTGTGAGAGAGTGAGGGAACGAGAAGATGTTGATTCGAAACATAAAAAAATTAAAAAAAAAACGCATTTAAACAATTTGTTTCCACTTTTCTTTTTTTTTTTTTTTTTTTTTTTTTTTCTTTTTTTTCTCGCTTTTTTTCTTAAAAACACTGACAGTGTACATGAATTTAAAAGGATTGACATTTGTATATTTTTCTGGGACGTAAATTTGGCCCGGGAATGTGCATATGGGTAACCGTATATGTATGTGTGTAATTTTGTGGCTGTTTTTTTTTTTTTTTTTTTTTGTGAATGAATGAATGTTTGTAAAGACATCTCATTTGGGAAGTAATTGAGCATATATTTTATTAATTTGTGTTTGTTTGTTTGTTTTTTGTTTTGTTTTGAGAGTTTGCGGGAGGAATGGTTTGGCTGGACGTCGTTTTGCCGGTGAAAATACTCCCGATGCTAATTTCTTCTTTCTTCAGATGTATCATGGCATGTGTAGTTTTCCGCAAGGGCCAATGGCAGCAGGAACACTCGCAATAAAGGCAATAGACGATTGTGCATGAAAAGGGGACCACATGTGCGGATTCCTTCACGGTATGTGCCGCGTGTGTGAAGGATACGTGGTATCCGCAACGCGTTGAAAAGGCGGTCCATCGCATGGCCAAGGGCAAAGAACGCCCATGAGGACGCTGAGGTCATGTTTGTTCTGCCATTTTACATTTAAAAGTACCTTAGCGAAGTGTGGGACGAAACCGCCGCTTTACTGGAGTTGGTTGCGTCTTTTTACAGGCAGCTTTCTTGGCGGATAACCACGGGGAAATTTGTGGATCTCGTGGAATTGACTTTTCTTCAAATACGCCACGAATGAAGCCCTCCGCACCACTGCGAGGGTTTTGGCGGAGAAGACTCTGAGATGGTACGACCGCGGTCTGTGGCGCCGCGCATGGTAAAGGCGCCTGTTTGGATTTGCAGTATCCGAGCCGGTGGTCTGCGAAGGCGTAAGTGTGTGGGCCAATAAGTGGTAGAGCAACAGGGGAAAAAGAAGCATGGATCTATTGGGCATGTCCTTCTTCTGCCTCTTTCTCCCTTTTTCTTTTTTTTTTTTTATATATATATTTTGGTACGCATGCATCTACGCGTACGGTAATGCTCGTGCAGAATCGAAAAGAGATGACTGCATTCATGTCTTTTTACTTCTGTGTTTGTTTGTGTGTTTCTTTCCCATTTTGTTGTTCTTGTTTGTTTTTTTTGTTTTTTGTTGTTTTTTTTTTTTTTTTTTTTTGGTTGGACGTGTGAAGAGGTAGAGGCTGGGTCAAATCTTTTTTTTTTTTTTTTTTTTAGAATATCATTTATTTCTATTTTTTTTTTGTTTTTTGTTTTTCTTTGCCGCCAAGTGCGGAGCTGCATTCAGTGCAGCATAGCAGTTACCTCCAGAAGAGAAGTGTGTGTAGTCATTAGTACTTGTAGTGGCAAACAGAAAGGGGGGGGAGGGGAGGGAGAGAAGAAGAAGAAGAAGCAGCAGGAGGAATAAGAGGGCAAAAGATAACCTTCTTGTTTTTCTTTGTTTTTTTGTTTATTAGTTTTTTTTATAATTTTTTCCGTCCCACCCCCGCATCTCAGAAAATTATTTCTCTCGTCCTCTCCCACCCCCCTCTCCCCGATTTGCTTTGATCTCGCCTGGCGCCGTGACACCTGCATTAACATGGACGGAAAGATGGATTACTCCTGCGAGGGGGCGCGTTTGAACCGCCCCAACAATAAAGAGCTCGTCTGTTATGGAGCCGGGCCCACGTGGAATGAAGGGAGGTGGGCCGCCCACCCGCAGCTGCCCGGGTCGATGGGCGGGGTAACACCTGCGCCGCGGCACGTGAATGCCATATACACCGCTATGGTGCGGAGACACAGCGACCAACTGCAGCCAAAGTCGCCCAACGTAGGTGAACCCAAACAGGGAAAAGCAATAGTCATGAATTCATCTCTCTTTGAAAAAGGTTCATCCCATGCGAGGTCAAATAACTGCGTCTATCCGTATCCTCCCAGTATAAAAAAAATGCCGATGGGTATGGCCGCACCACATTGGAGTCCGGTAGCCTCTAGGATAATTGGGAGGAATTATGGGGATTTGTCTGACATCTATGTGCTCCCGCGAGACAATGAGAGAAACGGCGTTCGCATGATAGAAGCTGGGCCAGGTGTCATTAATAACAACAACAAGAGGGCAATTCCAGCGGTGTCTTCGGTTACTGGATTGCCGGTTGTAGCACGAGGACCTCAACCCTCTTTTGTGGAGCCCACACGATTTAAAGAGAATAATTACATGCGACTAAGATGCTGCAGACGTCCAAAAACGCGCCATCTGGGAAATGAAACCTGGTTTCAGGGCACTGTGCATGCGAAACGTGTAATTTCTCCTCCACCTTCTCCAAAACGAGGTTTATGCGAGACGCCCTGTAAGCAGGGGGAGGTTATAAAGAAAAAAGAAACTAATCCTCCTGCCAAAACTTCAAAGTTTCTGAATGCCTTTATGAACCTTTTTAAGTAACGGCTACTGTATACATGTGTCTTCTGCCTCTCTTTGGTTTTCCTTGGCGAAGGGGAGGGGAGTTATTTGAGGTTTCCTTGTGGCTACTGTTTAATTTTTTGACAGTTGCGAGTAGGGTGACTGGGAAGATGGGGGAATGCGAAAAGAAGATGGTAATTGAACGCAAAAACTTATTATTATTATTTTTTGTTGTTGTTGTTTTTTGCCTGACTTTTGTGGCACGTGGTGGTCACGGCGTGCATGTGTTTCTGGTGGGATGGCCAAAGGAGTAAAGGGGCCCGTAATGTGGACAACAAGTTGGAGAAGGCATTAAGAGGCGAACATGATTTTTGTGTAGTGTGGTGGTGAGGAAGAAGGGAATTTTGTCTTCTTGGCCTTTATTTTGGTTGTTGTTGTTCTTGTTCTTGTTTTTTTTTTTGTTGTTGTTGTCTCCCTCTGTCCTTTGAGTGTGTTCATTAGTTTTATTATTAATTATTATGCGCGTGTATTATTTTTTTTTTTTCCTGCATGTTTTATTTTTTATTTGTTTTTATTTTTATTTTTGGTGCGTGTGTCTTGTTTGGCTCCACCCTCCCCCTTTCTGTGCGGCCCTAAACGTGTTGTTGTGGGGAGGGGGGGGAAAGAGGGGAAGAAGAAAAGAAAAAAGAAGAAGGGACGAGAATAAGATGATGGAAGATGTCTATGATATTGTTGACATCTTCCTCTTCTATTTTTTTTGTTTGTTTGTTTGTTTTTTTCTCGTTGTTATTTGAATTGTTTTTTTTTTTTTTTTTTTTTTTTTTTTTTCAATGGGGGGGTATGTTTCTGGTGTAAATCCCATGGCTTGCTGTTACGAGGTAGACTGGAGTAAAACCACACGAAGGAACAATGATAAGCATATATACATATATACATATAAGATACATGTAGATACGTATTGGACTTAGAGGAAAGGAGGAACGGGGTAAAGAGAAGAGATGTAGGCATGAATAGGTGGGAAGAAGAGAAAAAGTCGAGTGATGGTCTTATATATATATATATATATATATTTCTTAATTGATGAGAAAGAACATTTGTTGCGAAACCCCATTCATGTTTTTGTTTTTTTGTTTTTTTTTTTTCTTTTCTCCATGTGCAATTTTGCGTTACTTTAGTCTTGTGTGTGTGTGTGTGTGTGATTCTACCCTCCAGTGTAATAGACACCAGCAGTCATGAGGGAATAAATGAATTGTTTTTACATGCCTGTGCGGGAAGAAGTAGAGGAGGTGGGGGGAGGTGAAATAAGCCATCCAGCACAGAAGAAGAAGAAATAAATAAAAAATAAAAAAAAAAAAGGAAAAGGGAATAAATTTAAATTATATAATTTGGTAAATATATACAACACGCTTAATATTTACTTGAGTTTAATATTATATTGTATTATATATAATATGTGTAAATGCTTCAGTGTCCGTGTGTTTGTGTGTGTGCCGATGTGTATATTGAGGAGGGTGTGTGTGGGTTTGTGTCTTTGGTTTATTGTACGCCTCCTGTTATTTTTTTTTTTTTCTTTTTTAGGAGCTTGTGAAAAGATTGGTATCGGGAGAGCTGGCTAACTTAATTAATGCATGTTTATATCCTGATAGAACGAATGCTTTTCTTTATGATACTTTTCTGCCGTATGAATCTTATGGGAAGAACGCGACTTTGTAGGGGCAGGGAGCCGATAGAGGCCAGATAATATTTGTTTTTATTTTTTTACAGACACACAGCCAGGTAAGTTTAAGGAAATGGCTTTGGTTCCCTACACACCCTCCGAGTGGTGTAATATTGGCGCCCGTCTCTGGGACATGGTGTGCCAATGTGGCGAGACCCAGGTGCAGATGACCTTCATTAATGGTAACCAGATGTCGGACGAGACGTTAACTGTGGCCGCATCATCGACAGGCCTAAGCTTGTTCCATGGACCTATCTCTAAAGCATGGCAGGATTCTACTCTTATTGGACGTATTGCGAATCTCCGGGCGCCTCAGATCCCTAATTTCGAGACACAAGTGCTCCTGCCCGCTATGTGGGCAGCCCGGGAGTTGGGGCACCAACAAGGGTTCATCACTGCTGAAAGGGAGCGCCTGAATATTGATTACGCTAACGCCGTCGCGGACGTGCAGAATCGGAATGCTCAGCTTAACTCGCAGGTTGAGGAAGCGCATATTAACCTATCGGTAAGGGGATCCAATATCGCCGGGGTCGGCAACCAGGTCCTAGAACTACAACAGCAGTTGGAGGCCGCTCACGCCCAATTACGGGCGCTCGAATTCAACTTGGGAAGGCTCACGGGTCAACTCCAGGAACGGGAGGCACGCCATAATGCACAACAACCCGCGCGGGATGCGGAGACGGCGGGGCGGGACGAGGCCCCCGCTACTCGACACGTTGCCAACGGTGGCGTATCTACACTACCGCATCAAACGGATATCTTGATGGCTGGAGGCGTGCCTAGCAGCGCGGCCCGACACAGTTCGGCGGCTCGCAGACCCCCTCACGGCAATTTTGGGAGACCACATTTCCACCCTTCCACGCCGTTGCCTTCCCGCACTTCTCCCCTGGAAGCCCAATCACCTATGGAAGAGGACCGCAGTTTCTGCGCATTTGACGTCACCACGTGGCCCACGCGTATATGGAATGAGGGAACTTCCGGAGTCGTTTTCGACCTCCGGTGCGCATACCAATGCTGGCAACAGGAGGACGAGCAGGTTAAACTTGCCTTTGAAAATTTGGTCGAGTGGATCGGCGTGCTGGAAGGCTGGCAGGATCCCACCGATCGCTTCATGAATTTGGGGAGGTCCTTACTGAATACATTCCGGATGCAGCTCACGATGGCATCCGATCCCGGCATCCGGCTTTCCAAACTGCGTGCCCGTCTACACACCGCTGTTCACGGATGCATCGCTCCAGGGATGGGGAGCCGTTTTCATTCCAGACTCCGGCGACGTTAAAATTGCCGGAGGGAAATGGGGGAAGAGACCTTTTCTTATCATGCAGGCCGAGGCACGCGCGGTCCGCTTAGCCTTATCGGCCTTTTCCGCCATCTTGCCATCCACCATGAACGTTTGGGTGGATAATACTTCGCTGCAAGGAGCGGCGAATAAAGGCAGCTCGAAATCGCACGCGCTGACGTGGGAGCTGCAACGGATATATGAGTTTTTGGACTCTCACGGAATACAGGTATCCTTTGCATACGTACGGTCTGCAGAAAACCCCGCAGACGGCATATCACGCGGTCGTGTGTTTACACTTCAGGACTTGGCGAAGGGGTGGAACTTGCGAAGGCGAGCGGCGGGGTCTTTTGGCTGGAGGACCCCAAAGTCTGCCAACTCGTAAGTAATAATATTTAAATTTTAACTGAGGACAAAGGACCATGCTAGTGGTCCACAGAATTCTATATATATTGAATGAAAAGAAAACATTCAAACAATTAACTAACGAAACTTTTTTCTTAACTTGTTTGGTTTCCATAGATTATTTTCAGGATCCGGCCAGCTGCCCAGAAGATTGTTCTTTTCTTTTCTTTCCTTTTTTGTTTTTTTTTTTCTATATTATCTGTTTGCCTGCTCCCATTTGCCAGCGTTATATTCACGCCGGAGATACGGCATGAAGGAATGATTTTGGATGCAGTGTTGCTTTTTTTGGTTGTTGCTATCTTTTTGTTTGTGTTTTTTGGTTCTTTTTTTTTTTTTTTTTTTTTTTTTTTTTATCTTTTCTTTTCTGAAGGGAAAAGCAACACTCACTAGGACGCAGGAAGAAGTAGGAGGTTCATCTTTTGCCTCCGCATCCATCCAGTGAGGGAGGTACCTACATCACTTATATATATTATTATATATATATACACCCATTTATATTTATATATTTATAGGGAGGGAGAGAGAGAGACCTCTGACAAGGGAGAAGGCGTGCGGTGTGCGGTGTGCGTGTGTGTGTGTGTGTGATTGCAGAGCCAACTCACCCCTGTGATTGTCATCAACTGTTGTTGTTGTTGTTGTTTTTCCTGCTGCTCCGTCTTCCGCTACATTGGAAACGAAAGAGAGGGGGGAAGAGGAAGGCGGGGACGGGAGTGAAAACAGTGAGGCGGGGGAGGAGACACACTTGGGCCCAACATCCATCATACACGAGTGTGTTCTTTCCTTCTTACCACCCGCCTTGAAGTTTGTCATTGATTTGGTGAAAACAGTTTTCCGAATGGACATTCACACGCGTGACGATCCGTTCGCGTACGGTTACGGCAATGGCTACGGTGTTGTGGACAATGTCGACACATTGGATGGGCTTTTCAGTTCCACCGCCCCTGACAAAAACAGTCAAGAGGTTGGCGTGCTGGAAAAAAAGCAGGGGTTTCTTCCCCTGTTGCAGTCTAAAGGCACCCCGGGGTTTTGTTCACCACCGAGGAAAAGTCCCTCCCCGAAATTGGGCGGCAACGACAAGAACGGCGATGATGAAGATGTGAAAAATGCCGCCACCACCACCACCACCACTGTCGCCAGGCGCACCAGGGTGTCTCTCCCCAACTCAGACGCAACGAGGCCCCTGGCACGCAGTCCGGATGGTTCTCCACAAAGGGGGCAGGGAGCTGCCGCCGGAAATGTAGGCCAAGTAGTTATCAGGAGCCGAGTCAGCCTTCCGCACACGAAGCCAAACGGGTTGCGAGAATCGTTGTCGCAGCCGCGGCAGCAGCCACTAAGCAAAGCTTTGCATGATGGCACAAATAAGAATGACATCCCTGTGGATGCCCCACCCAATGGAAGGCGCGTAAGCACGCGAAAGATTTTTTTTAATGCAACAGCAACCAAGGCACAAAACAACGCAGTGAAAAGGCAGGGGGGTGAAGATGGAAGGAGAAAAATCTACTTCTCCGGAGAGAGGGCTAGAGCGCCCACAGAAAAAGCCTCTGTCACCGCCATCCCAGGAGCTCCTGGAGAGGCGTTCATTAGGAGGAAACACCCGACGGTGTCTGAGGCCCCAACGCCGGGAGGCAAGAATACGCTGAAATCAACAAGCACAGCTCCCGTGTCCGTGTGCACACCGAGTAAATCTGAGAATAACAAAACCGAGTCGATTCAGCCCCTCAAAAAAACGGACGGTTGGGTAGAAAAAGAACAAGATATGATGGGGCAACACGTCATTGCGTACGAAAGTCCTCCTACCGAAGACGGGAAGCATCCCCCATCGAACGTGCCGGAAATTGACAATCAGGGTCCTCCTGTTCACCCCTCTGTCAATGACCATCAGAAAACACCCAAAACACGTGAGAAAAGCGACTCTATTGATCATGGATATGAGGATGAAAAGGCAGCTCTTCATCGTTCCTTTCACACAGAAATGTGGGACAC
The DNA here is from genome assembly GCF_000209065.1 of Trypanosoma cruzi. Classification (NCBI taxonomy): domain Eukaryota; phylum Euglenozoa; class Kinetoplastea; order Trypanosomatida; family Trypanosomatidae; genus Trypanosoma; species Trypanosoma cruzi. The sequence goes on from NW_001849565.1 coordinate 295,286, forward strand.
ACTCATAGAAGTATCTGGAGAAAAAACTCTAACTAGTAGGTCTGAGGAATATGGTACGGAACGATCCCACAGGGGGGAGGTTTCCAGGGAAAGCACAGATGATATGCAAGAAATGCATGATCACATCGATGAACTTGTGAGCACATCAGCAGAGGCCATGGTCCGATTGCGGCTGTTTTCTTCAGCAGAAAAAAGGTGGCCGGAGATTGAAATGTGGGCAGCCGCGCCGCTTCTTATGTTTACTCCTCCACCGAATCCAAATTCATCAACAGCGGGTGTAATTGAGTACGCAGGGGAGCAGCTGGAGTTGGATTGGAATCTGCACAATGTGATTGCTCAGGTCTTTCATCACGACCGTCCACGGAATCTGACTTACCCGGAAGAAATGCCTCTAGAATTGGAAAAGACAAAAACAAAGCGTCGTCCACGTACACCACGTAGTTTCTACGGAGTGAAGGGAGCGAGGATGCCATCGGATTGGTTCCGCCATGCATTGGGTAACATAAAACATGTCAATAGCCCAGATCTGGAGGCAATCGATGCAGCCGAGGTGTCCAAGAAAATTTCCCACAGCAGGGTACGTTGAGGACGGAAGGGCGGCTCTTTTTTTGTTTTTTTATGGGTGCTACTGCTGCTTTGGTTTGTTTCCACCACCCATCCACCCATCCACCCATCCCTCAGTACCAATGATCAGAGCGATGTCGCAGGCGACGTATTGTGGGGAAGGAACGGCATGTCGTGTAGGATAGAAAAAGAGAATAAGGAATGAAAGAAGGAAATATATATGGAGATGTGGTATTACACATGCATACATAATTTTAAGGACACAATACGGGGAAAATTTCCAGGAGGAAGAATGCGGAAAGCCGAATATTTTCTTTAAGATCGCTAGTAGATGATTCTTTTTTTTTTTTTTTTTTTTTGTGTGTGTACGTGTGTTTTCCTCCGCAGAATTTTCTTTCTTTTTGTTGTTTTTGTTGTTGTTGTGGATTTTTTTTTTTTTTTGCCCCATTTTTGTTGTTCCTTCTGCTTCCCGTCTTTTTACCCCTTTTCTTTTACATGATCCGTTCCACTAATATGTTAATAGGCGTGCACACACGCATGAAATTGTCGCTTCTCCCTGGGGGGGTGGTAGTAGTGGTGGTGGTGGTGGTGGTTTGTTGTTTCCTTGGATGGGGGCTTTATTTTACATTCGATCTCTTGCTTCCCTCTTGGCATGCATCTTCGTTTGTTTTTTTTCTTTTTCTTTGTGTGTGTATGTGCCATTTTTGTTTATTTGCTTGCTCGCTCCCACGCACCTCAACATAGCAGTGCAAACACTCCCAAATGTATTTATATTTGAATGCGCACGTACCTCCCCCCTCCCTCCCTTCTTCACCCCTCATTCTTTTGTTGTTGTTGTTGTTTTTATTTGACTGTTTTTTTTTTTTTTTTTGTGTGTGTGCGTGTGTATGTGTTTGTGCCGTTTTCATCGTTTCGCTTGTGTTTTAGTTTGATCTTTTCTTTTGCGCGTGTGTGTGTGTGTGTGTATTTGTGTGCGTGAGGGGACGAGGGGGAAGTGCGAGGAGCCTGACGACGTGTGTGGGAGGTGCATGTCGTGAGGAGAGAGAGAGAGAGAGAGGGGGGAGAATTAACCGTGCGAATGTAATTGTGTTAGCATGGACTTCTTTGTGAATGATTGTTGTTAACTGAAAGGAACAGAGGGGAATGAGTCGGTGGGGATTTGTTTTTGTTTTGTATGAAAAAGGCAGCCAACGAGGGCCGATATCGGGCAAAGAAAAGGAACAAAGGAATGTGCATGCATGCTAAGAAGTATCGTTAGCAAAAAGAAATAAAAAATGATAAACAGAGTACATGTGCGTGCGTATCCGTCTATATAAATCTCTTTTTTTGCCTGTATGCATGTATTTCTCTCTCTCTCTTTCTCTCTCTCTCTGTGTGTGTGCTTGTGTATGACGATGGAGACAAATGAGCATATGTAAAGAGCCATTACTATTATTATATATATATATGTATGTGGGCAGTGTGAGCAGTGGAAGGAATTTTTAATAAGTTAAACAGGGAATGACGAAATTAATGTTTCTGCCATGACCTCTACTAACTGTTTTTTTCCTTTGTTGTTGTTTGTTATTTATTATATTGATTACTTGCCCCTTTTTTTGTTTTTGTTTTTTGTCTTGGCGGTTAATTTCTTTGCTCTCTCACCTTGTGTGGTTTCTCGCATGTTTACATATGGCCTCCCTTCTGTTCTTACATGCGTGCGTGTGCGTACTTGTGTGTTTGTCTTGTTGAGCTCCGCTGTTACTTGTTTTTGTTGCTGTCTGTTACTTGTTTTTGTTGTTGTCTCCACTGAGAACGTGCTGGAGGGCGACTGTTTTTTCTTTTGCCCATGCCACCCCGCGGTCTCACAAGACGTTTGGTCATCATGGCCACCTGTCTTTTGTATTTGTTTGTCCTGTGGGGAATGTATGAGCGCGGGGCGGCGCTGCACTGAAGCCCGGGGAGGGAGGGGAAGGTGTTGGGCGCAGCGGAGCCAATTTTTGTCATCGCCCACCGCACGGCGCCCCTCTCCCTCTTATGCCCTTGAAGGGACGAGCGGGTGAGACGAAGAAGAAGAAGGCTTCACAGCCGGGCGTGTACTTTTTTCTTTTTTTTTTGGTGTGTTTGTCTCTGTGTGTTGATGATTGTAGGCGGGGCGGCACTTTGTTTGTTTTATATTCCCTCCCCTCCCTTTCCGCCCGGTCTTCTCACACGGACGGCAACTGTACGAGAAGAAGGGAGGCCGTTAAAAAAAAAAAAAAAGAAGGCATACATGTATATATATATATATATATATATATATATATGTTTATTTATTTATTTACATTTTTTTTTTCTCTATTTGACGTATGTTTTTTGTGTCTGTGTGATTATGTGAATGGACATTTTATCAGTGGCCTTTAGAGGGAAATTATATTATTTTTATTCTTTACTTTATTTTATTTTATTTGTGTTTTTTTTTTTTTTTTTTTTTGCTGTTGTGGATGCATGTGGTGTGGGAAAAAGGACGTGCGCTGCGATGTTGCTAAAAGGGGAGAGGAGGGTGACGGATATCCACGCCGGGGATGTGGTGTGGAGTGTGTGTGCGGGAGTCTGCCGTCTGGCATGGCTGCTTGTTGTTGTCGTTGTTGTTGTCGTTGTTTGTTCCCGTAGAGCGGTCGTGGTATTTGTTTTTTGTTTGTTTGTTTGTTTTACACATCCATTTGTTTTCCCCAACTTGTCGGTTTTTCTTTTTTTTTGTTTTTGTTTTTGTTTGTTTTTGTTTTTTTCTTCTCGTTCCGTATTTATGATGTCCTCTTCGGGAGTCTCTGCTTCATTGCCAATGAAATGGCTGTCTCT
>NW_001849565.1:298763-303584 GCF_000209065.1 Trypanosoma cruzi
AAAAAAAAAAGGGAAAAAAGAAAGGGAAGGGAAGGGGTGGTGGTGTTGTTGTTGTTTTTTTTTTTTTTTTTTTTTCTTTTTTTGTTTTTTTTTTGTGTGTGGGGGGAGGGAGGGAGGGAGGGGGAAAAAAAAAAAAACAACAAAAAAAAGGGAAAGAAGAGTGAGTGAGTGACTGAGTGGGTAAGTGGGTAGTAGGAGCAGACAGACCGACAGATAATTATCTATCTATCTATATATACATATATATATAGACAATATAGATATGCACTGGAACAACATGTACTCGGAGATGCCAAATTCCTACCAGGGGACATTTAGCCCTCTGCCTCGTAATCACGAACTGTTTTTTGTGAAATGTAACACGCTTTCCCATCACCATCACATGCATTATCCCAATATGGCACCATACCAGATGGATGGCCGGATGCTGCCATATACAGCTTGTGACAGGAGGACGCATACTCATATGCGTGGCAATCGGCAGTGGTATGAAGATGCCTTGGGGTCCATAAAAAAAGTTCCTAGCCCCGATTGGAAAGGTCTTTGCGCTTTAGACGTGGGCGAGGGAAATGAAGAGAAGGACAGGCATGAATTTTATTGGGTCAGGTATGATGAAAATGAAGCATTTGAGAACGGTGATTCACACTGGAATGATACAAAGAACTTCATGGATCCTGAAGAGGGGACGCAGCTTCTTCCCACCTTTAAATCTCTACTGGCATATGGAAGAAATTCTCTAGAGGAAGACGGAAAAGAAGATGCGCGGAGTTTGCAACAACATTCGCGTACATCTGCCATGGACGATGGGGCAAATCAGTTATTTCGTTCCAGGCTAGGACAGATGGAGGAGGAAAGGATGGAGGACACACGAACCAAACCAAAACCGGCGAAGGAAAATAGAGTGAGTCTCGCTCCCAGCAACTTACTTATGGAATTAGTGGATTCGGATGAGGACTCCTCTTCATCGAAGAGTTATCTTTCAAAGCAAACAAAGGATAGCTTCAGTGTGGGTAGCCGCACAAATAGCAACAAAAAAGATGATGGTGATGAGTATGATAATTATGGAAAAAGCAGGTTGTACAATGACAGTGGATGGTCGTTTGAAAAGGATGGCACAAGTTTAACAAGCCATCTTTTGGGGAACCGTCGAAGGGGATTGGAGGGGTCATTTCTCAACAATGCGTTTAATGCATCATTCAGCCTTGCCACACCCGCGATGCACCAGGGACAGAGCATCTCTGTCTTTGGGCAGAGTGCGTTACGAGGGTACGATGAGTCGATCAATCAGCTTTCATGCCTTGGTCGCATGCAGATGGGGGGAGATGATGTCTTTTTTCGTCGCACCACCGCTGTGCCTTTGGTGGACGCTGAGGAAAATTCGTATGAGAACTTGGGCCACTCCTTCCCCAAAGCGCCATCGTTGAAAGCGAGGCGTCGCAGCGATAACAGCGAAATGACGCCTTTACCGAATAAAGCCTTTTCTGGCTTAAAGAGAATTCCGAATTTTCCAGCTTCGTATGCAAAACATGGGTGGCATCGTAGCAGTCTACCCGGCGAGGAGAAGCCGAATTTCCATAAGGATCCCCCTTGGATCTCGCGAGATCCCGAGCAGGACGGTTTGATGCGTGTAGATGCTGAGAAGACCGAACCGCAACGAGCGCGGAGGGCGAGCATTCCCTTTACTAGTTTCTCCTTTAAAGATGTAGGAAAGAGACAAACAACGGCAGTGGAGGAGTCGAATGCGGTTACTTTGGATGCCCCTTCCACCTCCGCACCGGAAACAAAACAAAAACCGCAACCGCAGCAGAAGCAAATGCGTGAGACGCATTCACCGTATATATTGAGGGAGGGGCAGCAATGGCCGTCTAAGGAGCGACAAGGCCAACTGCCTAAACTCATTCAACGTTATAAATTCTGGACCTCTCATAAAAATGAAGACGAAGGTGAAAAATTTTCGATTCCAACGATATATGAAACGCGGCGTCGAAGTCAACCCGAACCCGTAAGGAAGGAGCCAATGGCTGTGGGGTCGCCCAGAGGTCAAAGGCAGGTCCCTGTTGTTCGAGAGCAGCTTGCGGATATTCTTTCTGTAAAAGGCACGGAGCGGCAAAAACGAAATGGCACGAATGTAAATCCATCGACGGCTTTAACGCGGAGGGCAAATCAGGAAACCACCAAAGACAAAACTGAAAAGAGATCCGCACGTCAGGAAGAACGCCCGCGCATACCGACACTGCCCTCTGTAAATAGTAAAAACATTTTGCTTGCACCAAAGCGTCGCAATGTGGAACATGATAACATTCTTGGTTTATCGATGGACTATCAGTTTTAGTTTTCAGGCGAACCATGTCTCATTTCTACGCCGCCCCATCTAAGCCCTATTCTTCTTCAATTAGATGAGGAGGAGGAAGTGTTGCGGCAGCACTGCGCAAAACTTATTGAAGATGGTGATTATACTCATTCAAATGTATTCGGTCTGCGTCCTGTGTATTTTATTATTATTATTATTATTTGGTTGCGGTATCATATTGTTGGTGCATGCTGACGTGTGGGTGTGGATTTCTACCATATTGTTCACCTCTGCCCTCCGGTCGCTTTTGCAGGTTGACGTGTATGTGGGTGGGAAGTGGGCCGTGGGTCTTTAGAAAAGAAGAAGTATATATGTGATGACGGTGTCTAAGTTTTGTTTGTTTGTTTGTTTTTCTTTGTCTATCGGTGCCATTATCTTGTCTTGTATTTATTAGTTTTTGTGCCTCTCGCTCTTTTTTTTTTTTTGTTTTTCCCCCATGAAATTATATACTGAGTGGTATGCGTTACGCGCGCAGCATCTTTTATTATATTGATTACTTCCCCCTTTTTTTTTATTTATTTTTTTTTTTTTGTCTTGGCGGTTACTTTCTTTGCTCTCTCACCTTGTGTGGTTTCTCGCATGTTTACATATGGCCTCCCTTCTGTTCTTACATGCGTGCGTGTGCGTACGTGTGTGTTTGTGTTATTGAGCTCCGCTGTTACTTGTTTTTGTTGCTTTATGTGCGATTTTCTTCCCACCCCCCTTTCTTCGGTGCATTTTTTGTCATGTGTGATTTGCCCACAATCACGCCAGGATGTCGAAGCATCGTTCTTTTCATGTACAATTTCTTGCCGTATATTTATTACATGTATTTATTTTATTTATATTTGCCTCGTTCTTACGCTTTTTGAGTGTTTGACCTAACATTGATTCCCTTGAAGGGATATCTCACACCGACAGTTCTGCGCACGTGTGTGAGGGGTTTATATGTTTTTTTTTTTTTTTTTTTTCATTTGTTTGTGTATATATTGACGTCCGGCTCTTTTTATTTTCTTTTTTGTTTGTGTTTTGTGTATTTCTTTTACTGTGCCTGTGACACCTCTTGCGGTGAATAGCGATGCCCATGTCTATTCATGCGGATAGGGGCGTGTCATGTCGACGCAGCGGATGGGAAGAAAGAAAGAGAGTTTAATTTTTTTCCAAAAAACAAAAACAAAAAAAAAAGTGAACGGGCTGAAAGAACCCTTTCAAAGTGACGAATGAAGGGGGAAGGAGGGGGAGGTGAGTTGGGAGGAAATCAGAGAAGATGAATGAAGTGATCTTTTTTGTTGTTTGTTTGTTTGTTTATTTGTTTCTTTCTATTTTGTGTGCATACGTGCCTACTTGGCCTCATTTGACATGATACATGAAACACCGTCGTTTTGTTTGTTTGGCTGTGGAGTGGTGCCGTGAAATTTATTATCGCCACAATCTTGACGTCATTTGCCCATTATTATTATTATTTTGTTGTTGTTGTTTTTTTCCAGCATCCTCCGAGTTGCATGTTATGTTATGTTTTTGTTGGTTGTTTGGTTTTATTGTTAGTGCTGTTGTTGATCCTTCTTCTTTTTTGTTCTTGCACACACGCGTGTGTCCATGGATTATTTAACATCTTTACATGTGTGCCATCACAAATGCATGCATAGTTGTATATATATATATGTATGTATTTTATGGTTGTCCCAGGCATTTCTTAGCAAATGCATGGGGATTGTCATCAGGCCATTTGGCTCATCACCTTCTTTCCTATTTGCTTGTGTTTTTTTTTGGTACATTTCCTTTATTATTATTATTATTGAGGGAAAAAAAAAAAAGGGGGGAAGAAGGAGGGAGTGGTTTTATTGCTTGCTGTTACAACGTGACTGCACATAGGCGGTGGTGTGTTTTTTTTGTTGTTGTTGTATGCCTAATTAGGCGAATGCGAGATATTTGGATTTACGTAACAGGAGGTACACAGTAATCGTACACATACATACATACACATTGTTTCCTCCTTCCCCTCCTCCCCACCCTAGCCCAATCCCCCTATAGCAATAGCAAGTTAAAGATTATCAACAGGGTGAAAATACGTACGGGATGTTGGAGGAATCTGTAAGGCGTATGTCCGGTCTTTCACCGACACCCAGGTCGGGGTCACGCTCAGATACCAGCGTGGTTGGTCCAAGGAAAAAAACAGAACAAAAGGCTCAATTGTTGGGGAAGATGACACTTGGCGATGGACTTATTTGCGTGGACTTTCTCTCAGGGCCTAATATTTTGGCAATTGGAAGTACAAAGGCTGTTCATCTTGTGGAAGTGACGCCGATGAATCTTCCCAGTCAGGCAGCGGGGGCGGATGTTTCCTATACGCCACATTTGGCGTCCGTTTCCTTTGCGATGCGCTCATGTGGCATGTTTGGTAACGTGGCAAAGGTGGAAGCCCTTGCGTGGTATCCAAACCGAAATGAGGCGGTCCTTGCCATTCTGCAGCTCAGTCGCAGCGTAACGGTGCT
>NW_001849565.1:303684-320213 GCF_000209065.1 Trypanosoma cruzi
GCGATCCGGATCGGCCGTGCAGTATGGTGGAGGTTGTGATCACACCGGCTTCTTGCGGGTGGAGCGAATCACGTGGGATCCGCACAATCCGTACACGCTCGCGCTTACCTCCAATGCGACGCACTTTGAGTTGTGGACCATCCCTCTCAGGGACAAAAAAGTGTACCCGCCCAGGCTTATCCTTCGCCCGCCCGCGCACGACGAACGGTCCGTCACGCGCGGAGTTGTGTTTTCCCCGTTTGACCCAAACCTCATCGTTGTCGTTGTAGAAAGAGCGAACGCCGGTAAGGTGATTGTGTATGACAGACGGCACGTGGAAGTGTTGTGGAGCATGGAGACGACTGGGCCATGCCTTTCAGCCGCTTTCCATCCAATCTTTTCCGATCTTCTTGCCGTGTCCTTTCGGAAGGCAAAGACGAAGACCAATTCACGTGTGCAGTTTTTCCGCGTTCAGAGTGATGTCATTGCGGCGCCTTCCCCGACGGAAACGAACCACTCCAGCGGTGAGAAACTGGCGAGTGCTCCGGCACCGTTGGAATCAACGGACGTCTTGCCTCCCATCGATAGTATTGACTCACTCAATCGACTACGGTGGAGACCGTGCGGGAATACGTCCCAAGTGACAGGGGAGGAGGCATGTGTGGAAACAAGTGACGGCGGCATCGACGCTACCTCCTCAAAGTTGTGGTTCGCCACGACGGCGCTTAACGGCCAGGAGATTAGTGTCTGGGATGCCGCCAACGGCTTTTCTCCCATTTTTTCCATCCGAACTGTCTGTCATGGGCGCGAGTTTGTTCGACAGGGAGCCCACCACGTGAACCCGACCCTGCAGGAATTACCTCTGCAGGAGCCAACAGACTGTGTCTGGGTGAATGCGTTGACACTCGTCTCTATCTTCAAAGACGGGGGGGTTGTGCTCACATCCCTCCTGGATGAAAAAACAACCAGCAAGGACACACTGTTCCGGTGCATAACCGACTCCAACACGCAGGTGTCCGCGGGATCCGACGTGCTTAGTCTCAGTGCTATACTTCCTACGGCGGCGGTGGTGGCCGATTACTTTGGGCGCAGCTTTGCGGTGCGCAGCAGCTCCTCGCTTCTACGGGAGTACTACACCAAAATCATCAACGCCGAGAAGCGAGAGTTACTGGAGGAGTTGGCATCAGGAAAAAAAAATGCGGTTGGTGGTGGTGGTGTTTTGAGCTCCCCTTCTCCCTCCTCTGCGGCGGTTTCATTGGGGACTGTAAAGCATCATAAAGAGTCCTCACGTGCCACGCCCACGGGTGGAATGATGTTTGACACGCGTTATTCCCCACTGCCATCCCACTGGTCCACGCAAACACCGCTGCTGCAAGCCTCCTTTGAGAGACGGTTTCCGAGTTCTTTGGCTAGCGCCCATGCGATCGCAGGGTCTCCGAACAGCGGCAGACGGCTAGAATTTCTTTTCCCCCTCCTGTTCTCTCTCGTCCCGTCGCCGTCGCCGGTACTCACAGTTGCAACGACAACAACAAGAGCAATGGGAGTTGATCGAGTTGCGGCGAACGATGATGCCGAAACGAAGAGTGTGGATAGATTTTTGCGGCGATCCCCATACTTGGTTGCTCTTGATTCACGACACCGCTCTTCGAGGGGCGGACTGGAGACGCAGAGTGAGAGTGGGCTAGAAGAAAAAGCATGTAGCTTCCCGACACGCCACGGCTTGGATGGGGCAGCAGCCACGGCGAAGAGAGGATTGTTTGGGGCACGTTCAGCTTCCGCGAATGAACAGAGCCTCAGTGAACATCGTGGCCTAGTGTCGCCTATGATTTCACTTATGAATGCTCTGGCAATGACCAGCTCTTTTTCACCAACGCAATCTGAAGAAGGGAACGCCAGGCGTACGAATTTATTTACACCAGTGGGTCGAACGAGTGGAGGCGCCGTTTCTCTGTTACAGGAGACACAGGCCGGTTGTGCCAACTTGACCTCGGAACACGCTGCAGATGGAGGCTCAGTGGAGAAGATCCCTGCTCAGCCGCCGCCCCTGGGACGAAGATCACTCGTCAAACCCGTGATTGATTGCTTTGTCCTTTCCAATGAGACGTGTGGATGGGCCTATGTAGAACAAACTTCTGAGGAGGATACGTTTGTACGCTATGCGTTGAATTGGGAGATGGGCTTTGATACATCCCGCAAGATGAGAGCACATCGTCATGCAGCAACGGAAGACATTGCCACAACAGAGACTGAGGATGTTGATCAATGCTTTGCGAGGATGATGGGACACAACTCAAAGGTTTGTAGGTCACGTGAGCGAGAATTGCAAGCTGCAACAAAGGCCATAAGTGAGGAAAGGGACAACGTCCCTGGCGTGGATGGTGCAACGGCCAATTCCGGTAAAGGAACTGGAAATAGTGAATATCCCTTGGGCTCCGTAGATCCCAGGGGCCGACTCTGGGCTGCGGCTGCGTATGCGTGGCGCAGCCACAATGTGACACTCATTACATCGCTTGTGTGCAGTTACCTGGAATATACCTCCCTTGTTGGTGACGTGCAGTTTTGTGCTGTGTTATATTTACTTTTTTGTCTATGGTGGAAACAACGAGGGATGTCGGTGCGGAGTTATGCATGTCCCCTGTTTCCAACGGGCGAGAAACCAGCGGGGAATGCTCAAGAGTATGAAAAGACGCGGGAAGCCACCAACGGCAGCCCGTGGCAATGGAAAATGCGAGCGCTGCAGTGGATAGAGCAATATGTTACTCGTCTCTATGAAAGAAAGCTCTATGTTCCGCTCAACGAGTTACTCATCATTGTGCCTGAGGTGATGGGGAACTTCAGCGCAGGGTTACCGCGTGCCGAGGACGTTGCACAGAAGTTATTCACATGCGTCTATTGTGGAACTTGTCCAAAGTCCGAGTTGGTGCCACGACCTCCCAAAAAGGGTGAAAGGCTGTTTTTGCACACCGCGACACCCGCAACATGTGTTGAGGTGAGCGATGGAACGAATGAGCGTTTAAGCTCGGATGACGATTCAAGCGATAGCTTTGAATCCTCCCTCAGTTCCTCCCACTTCTGCATGTACGTTCACGATGAGCCTGCGGACAGTGGAGCATGTAACGATAGTGTGGTTGTGGCAAAGGAGAAGGTCAACGGTGGTGAATCGGCGCATCCTCTTGCCAAGTGTGGCGTCCCGCCGCGGAACGCGGTCTGTTCTCGTTGTAGAAACGCACCTCTTATGACGTGTGTCATATGCGAGGAGGTCGTGGAGGGAATGTACTTGTGGCTTCTTTCCTGTGGCCACGGGGGACACGTCCATCATATAAAAGAGTGGCTTGAAGTGTCTAACGAATGCCCGCGGTGTGGAATCCCAGTCCTGCACCCAGCGGAACAGCTCAGATGATGTTGTCGCACACGCATTTTGGCTGCATTCAAACGGATTTTTTTTACTGCTTGCTACCGTGATTTTGTTGCGTTTTTCGTGTGTGTCCGTTTTTCGTTTTTGTTTTTGCGAGGGTGAGATTTGTAGGGGTTGGGGGTGGATTGATTTCTTGTCGTTTCTTTTCTTTTTTGTTTTGTTTTTTTCTCTGAAGCATTTGCGGGGTGAACTGGGGAAGGGCGTGCCTCTCTGCGATGTCCTTGCCGCCGCGATTGTCATCGTGCTCCCTTGTGCACACCGTGAGCCTTTCAGCGTTCTTTGAGGATGGATTCAGACTGGCGTCATCTTCCTCGCCGTGCTTGTCGCGGCACCACACCGGCGACGCAGGCCAATGTTGCACCACTGCAGAGGAAAGGAATGTGCCGAGCCCGTGTGGAGGGCCAGCGGAATACAGAGCTGGAGAAAAGCGTATCCGGCTGTCTTTGAGTTGCACGAGCACCCAAGATATCACACCAAGCAGCGAGGGCAAAATGGAGTCGGCGGATCTTCTCTCTGGAGATGGGGCTGAAGAAGGCAAGCTGCTGCCATTTCATAAGGACGATGCTTCTCTCCTTCTCGAGCCTGCCGCCGCCTCGCTCGTTCGCTTGGGACCGAGTGGGTCGTGGTTGGGTTCACCCCCTCGCAGCGTGCCGGAGAAGTGCGATGGCGTTCCAGGCGAAGAGCAGAGATGGACCTCGTCGCTTCCGAAGGGAGGGAACGAAACGGCAAACTCCGCTGAACTTGCCTCATTGCTGCATACGGCGCTTCTGGAGTGCTACAGGGAAGAGGATGAGTTGCTGAAAAGGGGACGGGAAGTGGCGGTGAGCAAGAAGGAAACGCGTCACTGCGCACCAAAACTGGTGACAGAAGAAAAGATGGAGAGGGCGGAGATGAGGCACCGCCCATCCCCGTCAAATTCGTCGTCGTCGTCTGGTACATTTGAAAGAATGGTGGATTACATTCATGCACAGAAGCGTAGGCGCCTAGAGCAATCGGAGAGACTGGAGATTCAGGTGCGGGATATTGCACGGGTGAAGGAGCTGCCAGTTCTTGTGGAGGATGCCGTCCGATACGCGCAGCAACTGTTTGAGTGGAGTTGCAAATGTGGCGGCAACGATAAGGGTGCCTTTCTCGCAGAAGCAGGTGCGGTGCATTCTGACGAATCAACGTTGGATGATACGTGCTCCCCTTCCGGCACAACGCCGGTATTTGCAGGGTCCACTGCAAGTGACAACAGGGAGGCCAATAATATGTTATATGCCAAGTTTCCACCACCGCTCTTTCGTACCTCATCCTTTGCAGCCGCTGTAGGACGACTCCTGCGGTGGGTAAGAACATGGCAACGGGCAATGCCAGGAGGGGTCAGTGTGACGGAATCCATTCCCACTAAGGCCGGGGATAAAACACAACGTAACGGGAGTACGAAGGGAGCGGCGTCAAGAAAAATGTCCACGAAGGCCGTGTTGAAGCTGAGTTCAGCATCATGTCAACAGCGGGAAAGGCATGTTCGCCAACTGGAAACAAGAGAAAACAGCGGTTCTCTCAATGATGATGGTGGTGAGAGGGAAGAAGAGGATGATGGCCGTGTAGCTATGGCTTCGAACAGGAAGAAAGAAGAAGGGCATAAACATAAACGTACAGCTCTTCAAGGTTACCGGGATGATTGGATCTGTATGGCAGATCAAATGCTTGGAAACAGCAATCGACACATCACGCCGAGCCCTTTCAGAAGTGGGTCTCCTTTTGAGTCAATAGAGGAGAAGGAATATGGCTTGGCTACTGATCGTGTCATTTACGATGAATATGGTAACCGTTTACGCAGTGTGCGCCTGGCAAAAAAGATGGCTGAGGAACGTGCACTGTATGAAGAGGCTCAAAAGGCGCGGGAGCAGCGACGTGGGTACTTTGCTCGTGCTGAGGAAGAAACCCGTTCTACCCGTCGAGCTCTTTTTGATGAAGTGATTGACAGTGGAAGTGACGAGATGAGCGAGGATTCAAATGAAGATGTGACCAACATCGCAGTTCTGCATGGGCCATGTGGTGTGGGAAAGACGGCGATTGTTTACCTTGTGGCAGAGATACTCGGTTACCGTGTGGTTGAGATGAATACCTCCGTACGGCGCTGCCCAAAGAACATTGATCGCCTATTCTCGGAGGTAACACGAAGTCGGCGGCTCAGTGGCCTTGCTGCCGGAAAGGCAATGGTCAGCATTGAGGAGGAGTTAAAGAAGTTGAAGTCCGAGCACGCTGCTGCCCTTGCCGCGGTATCTGCAACAGCCTCTGAAATAAGTGAGACGACGAGTTTGAAGAAAAAGAAGAAGAAGAAGAATGTCATCTCTGCTAAAGCGGTGGCCGCTTTCTTTCGACCACGTGCAAGGGCAAAGTCCTCAGAGGTGATTCTTGTTGACGGAAGCCCCACAGTTTCCGCAACGGTGCCGCCGCATGATAAGCAGGTGCTGAATCACGCTGAGGATTGCAAGTATGGAAAACGTGATGGGGAAGCAAGTGTGACGGTGGAGCCAATGTTTGGGGGCCACGAAGGCACCACTCGTACACTTTTATTATTTGAGGATGCAGACGTTATTCTTGGTGATGAAACGATGAAATCGTTCTACACCGCTGTTCGTGATTTGGCGCAGCGCAGCAAAGTTCCTATTATTGTGACAATTTCCTCCTCTGCCTCCTCCAGCAGCAGCAGCCCTACAACGACCACAATGCAGGAGCCTGAAGCTGTCCAGATTGTGCCACTGGATGCGGCGCAGGTATCGCATTTCTTTGGAAAACGAACCCCATTCACTGCTATTGAGCCGATGTCTCGTGCTGCCCTCTTCGCACAGTTGCTTGTGGTGGCGGCAGTGGAACGGGGACTTGTTATGGTGCAGGGTGGGGCTGCTCCCCACAGGGAAGAAAAAGATGAAGTCGGAAGCAGCTTAAACCACAAGAAAAGGAGAACGGAGGAGCCCATGCTTCCAAGTACTCCTCTGGAACTGGTTATGGTAAAAGATGTGACGAAATTTCGGCAGCTTGCCGATGCTATACGGTCGGAGGTGTACAATGACGACTTGGAGACGCCATCCCTTCCTCTCAATGATCCTGCAGATGTACGGTTGTGGCTTAATCGCCTGCAGTACCTTCTGTTGGTGGAGCAATGGCCGGCGTCAGCGACATCAATGGGCTCTCGTCATGATGAATGTATTTTTGGCGGGACGCGCATTCTCCCCAGAAAAACTGACGCATGTTCTAATGCTATGCAGTTTGCTGGTGTCAAAAGTCACTGGGATACACAGCTGGGTCGTGTACTTCGGGCACCAGAGTATGAACGGCCGGCAGTCTCCTCCATTTGGGAGTGGCAGGAATTTCAATACGCAGAAGAAATTGCCGCTGATATTAATGCCAATTATAAGTGCAGTGATGGTTTTATTTGGGAGACCCGCGGCAGCAACAACAGCAACGGTAGTGTGCTTTTAACAACCCCCCAAGTCGAAGTCCCAATTGCGGTGGAGTTGGCGGAGGTTCTTCAAGGGGTTTTCCCCAATGATGTTTTTTGCCAGCAAAAATGCAAAGGAGGAGTCGAATCTGTCGATGGAGTGCGTAGAAGGTGCACGACAACGACAAGGGAGCGCATAGATGCATTTGGTGCTTGGTGGCGCCGCACAAAAAAGAAAGATGCTGTAAAGTTCCATGTTGCCGCACGTAGCGCGACTGCCTATGAAGATCTCATTGGTTTCAGCTGCCTGCTGCAACAGGCTTCCCCTGTGGGGAAAGGAATCAGTGGATAATGGCGGTGGTGTGGAGAATTCCCATTTCCAAGTGCCGGCATAGAGAAACGGAGATAGGCGGAGAGGCATGCGTTAAAAAGGAATGAGTGTGGGTGGCACCGCAGTGGAACAGAGCATAACCAACGAGGGCAGCAAAAAAGAAAGAGAGAGAAAAAAAAAAAAAAAAAAAAGAAATTATATATATATATATATATATATATATACATGCATATAGAACACAGAGTAAGAGTCGTGCTGTGAAAACTTTTTTTAAGGTTTCGCGGCTAATGTCATTCACAAGTGACGTGTTTTTGTTTTGTTTTTTGGTCCTTTTTTTGATCTTAGCCTTCTGTTTTCACTTGCGCACTGTCCTCTGTATGTGCATTTTCTCTTGTTTTGTTGGGTCACCTGCTAAGATGATGAGGAAGCACCAGAGAGAGAAAAAGAGAGAGAGAGAGAGAGAGAGAAAAAAAAAGGTTTAGCAGATGGCGAGAAGCGGAGAGGGAGAAAGAGGGAAAATGCGTTGATCCCCAAGACTTTGGTGCGGCGGGCCGCACAACGCGGATCGTCCTTTTTTTTTTTTTTTTTATGCTTTTATTTTTGTCCTTTTCCTTCTTTTTTTTTTTTTTTTTTTGTTTTTTTTCTTTTTTCTTTATGTGTGCAGTTGTGCAGGGATAGGAAACAGTGAACCGTTCCGCATGTCGCTTCCTGCTAGAGCCACTCAGTCGCAGCCTGCGGACGTCACATTTGAGTCGCATCAAAGCGGCATTCAGCGCGTGATGATGTGCCCCATCGAATTTGGCACGTTTACTGGGATCCAAACGGAACAGCTTGGGAAAAACGCGGGAATTGGGCTTAAACAGCAAAACGTTTGTCTGCGACACCTTTACACGGGCGAGGTAGTTCGTGCCGACAGAAACCACAACTGTGGGAACAGTAGCAATGTCTTTATCCCCCACGGGGTCGGTAAATTAGCCTGTTTCTTCTACGCCAAGGGTGGCACCGTTGGTTTTGCAGGGAAGCCTGGTTCTCCGGTGGGTTTATCGCACACAGTGGTGATTAGTGAGTATGGGGAGGTGGAAGAATTGCGGGATGCCGTTTTGCTCACCTTTTCCATGTACACAGGTTCATTCAGCTACGGCAGACGACAGGGAAAGGGACGGCTGACGGTGTATCCCCATTACTTTATAGACTGTCTTTGGGACAACGATGCACCGCTTTTGGACCGCACGCCGTGTGTCCTTTGCTTTTTCTCCAAGGATATCATGTCGCCAACGGATGAAAAGAGTCAAATGAAGCCAACGCGAGTGGGTGGGAATTCCGGAAAAGATATGGCTGCAAATGTAAAAACCCAATACATTGGTATGATCTCTTTGATTTCATCTGGGTTGACGCCGCATCGGGGATCCTTTGCGGGCCTTGCCTGGGCAGAGCAGGCACGTTTTGTTCCAGATGGAATTGGGGAAATATTATACCCGCAGGGCATTCGTTACTGTGGATTTTGGCAGTGTGGTCAAAGACACGGTTTTGGCGTCGAGTACGATCCGAATAAAAGTACCGTTTACATGGGTGGTTTTGTTTATGATCAGCGCGAGGGATCAGGAACGTTGCATTACTGCACCACAGGCGTAATTTTTTCTGGTAGCTGGAAGAAAGGGAACCTTACCGAGACATCCAACGCTATTTTACCCACAAGCCCTTTTATCTTACAAGGGGGACTTTGGAAAAGCTATGAAAATTGGTCTTTTGAACATGGCGCGTTGATGCGTTCATCCGTCCCACTCAGTGGAATTTGGGAACCGCTGTTTCTCGCATTTGATGAGAAGCTCGCCTCTGCCCCTTGGGAACATCAGGGTACATCGCCCACAACAAAAACAACAACAGCAACGACAATGGAAGGGTTGGACAATGATGAAAAAAATCACGCAGACGAAAAAAACATTTTGCTCCTCTCGAATATGATGCAGAGTTCTGAATTTAAGGCCCTATTGGTGCCCTTCCAGCGGTGTTATTATTTTCTGTACAAGCCATGTGTGGGTCGGGGACGAAGGAACTGCAACGGGAGTTCTTCTCTCGAGGAGGATGCAGGGCATTCCCTCACGCAGTGGGCGTTCTCTAGCTTCTCCTCTCCTGCAGCGGCGAGAAGTGCGCCGGTTTCCCGCAGTTCGTTGTTGACTGCATACGATGATGAAAATCGCCCGCTTTCTAACTCGCATGATATCCTTCGCAGTCGATGGGCGAGTCTGCGTTGTTTCCAGCAAGAAAAATCGGATATGAAATCTTTAGAAAGGTTGTCTCCGCTTGTGTTGCAGCTGCGTGAACTTGGAAGCGATTATCGTCAGGGGTTTGGTGAAGCACCGGGGGGTGGATGTTGGTCCTGTCCATCCTGGTGCGAAGAGATGGGGGTGGTTGGAGGGAATGGTGACAATAGTAAAAGTAACAGTAGTAATATTAGTAATGGTATTGGTAGTGGTGCTATTCGTTGTTTTCACACTGAAAGCGTGGTGGAGAGTTTGGCGAAACGGATGTCTCCAGCGAAACTGTTTGAACGTGCGATGCGTGATCTAGCCTCATTTGTATCTTCTGTACGACTTCGACTACTTTCATACGTGGCGGCACATCCATTGGCGTGTGATGTGTCCGTGAGCAAACGCGTTCTTGCCGTCTGTTGGGACTCTGTCTACGCCCTTGTGGCTCCCGTCATCCACGAGCTCGCTGCAGCGGCAGAGGCGGAGGCAGTCATTGCCGCATCATTGGCCCTTCAACGATGCACCTCTCTTGGCCGCCACGATTTTATCCCGATGGCGTTTGCAAAAAACTTTGATTATTTTGAGGAGGATCGAAAGGTGACGAAGTGGCTTGCGCGTTTGTTTAGTTCTCCCACCCATCACAGCCGACGTGTCGTGGAGCAGACAATAAATGGGCAGTTGTTATGCTTTAGCCCACATGTCGGTAGCGGGCAAGAAACCCCAGCAGTGTACTTTTCTCCAGCATGTATGTTTGCAGCCTTCGATTCCGTGTACAAAAGTTCCTTGCGTTTGTTTCCCCAACATCCCCTCCTCCAGGAGCGTTGGATGAGTTACAGTGTTCTGGAGGCGTTTAATTACGCAGAGGGTATTGTTCCACGTGACGCGCTCAGTCCACCAGCTGTTCTGCGAATCCTTCATTTTCTTGCCGCTGAAGTCAACCCACGCTACCCGTTTCCTGGCGGAAGTACGGAATTGAGAGAAGATGCGATTACCTCTAAGGGGTGGGAAAAAGCCTTGCATGTGACAAACGGAAACAGCACCAATAGGAAGGATGGCCGCGAACCCTCTGCAATTATGGAAGGTGACACGGTTGATGTGGAGTCGTGGTTAAATTTCTTTACGGCGTTCTACTCAGCACCGAAAGAGGCGACGGAAGTTGTTTCGTTGCTTGACTTTTTTCGTGATGGTGTGGATCGCTTGCAAAGTGTGTATCCATCGGTTCGAGTGAACTCTTTACGTCCTTCCGCCATGGACGCTACTGTCTTGGAAGGCGGCGTGTTGGGTATTGTGTACCCACTTGATGAATTGGCCGTACGTACGCGATTTGTACTGCTTGCTGCCAGTGAATGGCTAAGAAATCGCCAGCAACAAGGCGGGAAGGAGTGTGAGTGGAATATCAATGATGGTAAGGAGGTGGAAATGACGACCAATGGGGAAAACGGAGACACATCACGGAAGGCAAATGGACTCATTCGACGGGTTCTTTCTCTCCCCATCTCTGTCATGCAGCCGGCATTGAGTCAGCAGGCGGATGAACTTTCCTATGAAGCGATTCACATGCATGAGGACGGTTTGATGCATTCGGCTGAACAGCGGCGTCAACAGGAGATGTCGTCTATTGCGAATCCGTCATCGGAGGTGCTACTTTGGATTGTGGAGTGTATTGGGAGGGTGTTGGAGTCACCAAACTTTCCATCCGCGGTGACGAGCTCCATGGCTCCCAGAAGGACATCCATGCAGCCACGAGAAACACAACAACTTCGGCAACCCGATCCGTTGCCATTCAATTTAGGTAATAAGGAACGATGCGATTTTCCCGCAGACTTTACAGTAACCACGCCAAAGGAATCCTCGTGGGGAGGAGCTGTTTCAGATCAAGATGAGGGCAATGTCGTTGGCTCACAGTACCTCCGATATCAGTGGAAACACTTTATTCCCAACAATATGACGTTCCCAAACCGCAGTGCGTCTCTGCCATTAGGTGATACGAATGAGAGTCATGCCAACACATCCGTGACGGCAGCTGCAACCACGTCAGAACTTCTTACAGAAGCTGAAAATCTACAAATTTTGTTGCTGCAAAGTTTTCTTGCTGAAGTTGGGCTTTGGATAACGCTGGATATGCATTCTTGCTATGATAATGAGGAAGATGTATCCTCCACATCCCTTGCAACTTACGCCATCTCCCCAAGAGAAGAGAAAACGGTGAGGCGCTGTGTAGGTAAGGAGGCGATTCTTTCTCTACAATTAGGTCTTTCCTTTCTTGGCTCTCGAGCGTGGGAAGTACTGGCAGATGCGTGGCTTGCGGCCTGTCTCAGGCTCCGTGCGAATGCCTCAGCCTTTCCCCATACGAGACGTAAATGTAATCCCATTGATGCTCTGAAATGTGTTCACTGATGACGTTTTTTCTTTTTGTTTTTTTTTTTTGTCTTCATGAACAACTATTTCGTGTTGCGTCGATGTTTTGATCTGCGGAAATATGGAAATCTATCTGTGTGCATACATGCACACATGCGTGTCACATTGAGGGTTGGAAGGAGGGAGGGTAATAAAAGTATTTTATCTTCTTGTTGCTAGGGGCTTTTGAAGAGAATGATCACGGGAGAGCTGGCTAACTAAATTATATATACCGGTAGCCGAATGCATTCCTTTATGATACTTTTTTCCTATCCTATGAATTATTGAGGAGAAAACATTGAGGCCTTTAACTGCCTATGCGTTAAACCCTTTTTCTTCCTATCTTGTTTGGTTTTTCTATAGATAATTTAAGGATCCGGCCAGCGCCCCAGAAGATTATTCTGCGTTGTTTCTTCTTTCTTTGTTTCAATCGTTTTATTCCTGTGAGAAGGTAAACAGACGGACAGAAGGAAAGAAAGAGAAGGAAAAAAAAAAGTGAAGGCACAAACATTTGAACTATTTATTTTGAGTAAAGGAGGCCACAGGAAAATAGCGGGGAGGACGTATATATTGCCGACGTTGGAAAGATATAAATATATATATATATATATATATCCTCATAAATATAAATATTATAGAACGTAATTGTTTTTCTCTTCTTTTTTCTTTTTTTTTTTTTTTAATGGCTTCGCTTGTCGTTTATACTCGTGGTCCTCGCAGCGCGGGGCAGAGGCCACCTGTGGCCACCGAGCATGGTTGCTCTTCTCAGAGTAGCACGTTGCCGCCGCCGCGATCGTCCGAGAGTACGGTGCCTAATGGATACGACTGGGAGTGGAACGGCGGTTCCGACATTGAAAGGGTTGTCAACGGCCATGGACGTCGGGGGAGCTCCGAGTACGTCCGTGGAAGTGTGCGGGCTGCGTTGCCGGTGAGTTACGGAGGCTCCAACACCAGCGAGAGGAATGTGAGCAGTCATCTTGAAGAGCTGGATGCGAGCCCGGAGAGGATTTACATGGAAAAAGATCGCGTTAACAGGCAAATGACAGATAGTGTGGGCCGAAGTCGTAGGAATAGATACGACGATGACCCGTTTAATGAGGACGACTACAACTCCGATGAGGATGAGGAGGAGGAGGACGATGATGTTCCACGAATTGCCATCATTGGTGGCCGCCACAACGAACAGTTTGTGCGCGAGATCCTGTACGGCACCCCGCGCGCCGGTGAGTTACCAGAAGGTCTTCACCCCCACCAACAGCAACAAGAACGATATTACACGGAACCGTTTGATCGGGAATTTTCGGCCACCGGCACCGGATACGGTGAATCGGGGTTGCGATCTGACAGTAAGGAAGAGCGAAGGGTTGTTTTCATGCAACGGTCGTCGCAAATGCGGCAAGAAGGACATCAGCAGCAGCAGCAGCATCATTATTATACACAGTCGAAAAGATTCCCTTCGACCGAGCAGTTGCCAGATAAACCTGAGAGGATTGTAAAACTTTCCCCCATTCGCCAGAGAACTGAGGCTGAAGTTACGAGGCCCCGGCCAGCTTTACTGAGCGCGGTGAAGTCACGTTCCTTTGGGGTGGTGCGTTCACCGAAAAGGAGGGAATCCTTCTCCGAACCGGTGCACGGCCGGCATATGTCATATGACAAAGGTGGGACTATGGGGCATGATGCCTCCTTGTCTCCACGTCGGCACTCCCGCCACGAAGATTCGTCGTTAAGGCGGCGTAGCGTGGATTCCAACGTCAAATCACCCTCTGTTTCCAAAGATAAAAACAGCAGAAACGAACGAGAACGTCAACAGCGGTTGAGAAAGCTGAAACAAATAAGGTACAGCGAGGAGGTGGATGATGGTAGCAGGGTGCGGCGCCTTCCATCGCCTTCAACAGAGAATGAATTCGAGGTGAAGGAAACAAAGATGAAACATCGCAGAACGAGAACCATGAGCGGTAGCACTAACAGCGGCGGCGGCAGAGAAAATAGCAGGAGCAGCAGGAAGAAAAGAAGGGCGGCGGGTGTTGAGGATGACGGAAATGAAACCCGGAAAGCGGCTGTCCAATTCAAGCCTGTATTTACGGCTGTGGAGTCTGTGCCGCCAAAGGCCAAGAAGGAAAAGGTCTTCTGTGATTGCTGCCGCGGTAAGAAGGAGAAGAGTCAAAAAGAAAAGCAGGAGGCAGATGACTCAGCGAAGAAAGATGTAGTGAGGCGGCCAAATGAAAAGACGGGAAATGTTGAAGATGAGAAACCTTCCGCTTTAGAGAAAGCGGTGCACGCGGCTCGGAAAACGAAGTCCCAGTCGCAGGTGCAACCGAGGCGTCGAAAAAGAAGGCCGTCGATGCCACCGTCCGACGCGGCGGGCAGCGCGGTTAAAACGCGAGAACGCGCAGCCGCATCCGCATCGTAGCCGCGCTCTCCGTCACCTTATGGGTGCCACCGATGCAGACGTGCCAAATCCTCTCATCGACGGGAGAAGGCTGAGAAAATTCTAAATGGCAGGCGTGCGGTAGAATGGGGTGGGATTTCTGCGTCTTGCATCGCGGTATTTAATAGATCTGGTGGCCGGTGGGAAGTGGGGGAGTGAGGATGAGGAGGAAAAAGAAAAGGAATAGAACAGGACGAGAGAGGTAGAGAGAAGGCGAAGAGGATAGAAAAGAATGCATGGAATAAATAAATTGCTTAGAGGAATCTAAAAGGCGCATTGATATATATACATATATACAGAAAAGAAGGGATGCACACAAATAAAAGGAAAAAAAAAAAAAAAAAGAAACATGTAATGGGAGAAGGGTTGTGGGTTGCCTCTTCAATTTATTTATTTGGACCTGCCGAAAGGAGTTCATGTGTCCCCACCCATCCCATACAAATCTTTTTTTTTTTTTTCGGTGTTCTTTATTTGTGTGCGCCTGTGTGTCTTTTTTTTTTTTTTTTTTTTTGTAAATTATCATTTACTTCAATATTGTTTTGTTCCGTCTTTTTTTTTTTTGTGTGTGTGTGTGTTTCTACTGGCTGGCGGCGCGTGTGGTTCCCATTTAGATGGTGGTAATAAGGTCGATTACTACAAATTACCATTGTTACCTGCTACAATTGCCTTTTTTTTTTTTTTTACTTGTTTGTTTGGTGGTGGGTGGGGGGGGGTAAGTACATGTTGAACCGCAACGCATTGGCCTTCCTGTTGCTGCCTCATATTTGTCTTTATTGTTGTTGTTTGCTTTTGGCATCCACTTCAGTTGTGTGACTACATGTAACGTGTGTGTGTGTGTGTGTGTATGTGTGTGTGTGTGTGTGTATGAAAGCCATGGGTTTGTTTATTTGCATTTACGTGTCGCATGGAGGTCTGGTGGGGGGGGCAGAAGAAGGGTGATGAGGAATGAATAATGGGCCACGGCAGACCCCCCACAATATTCCCATCACGCCTACCGCCATCACCCAAGCACGCACGCGTGCAAAGAGAAAGTGCAAAAGAACAGGGTAAGTTTGGGGTAGGGAACAGCAACTCCCATATTCACGGCGAAACACATACACGATAATTTAAAAAATAAAAAGAAAAAAAAAAAAGCGAGCGGGAGAGGAGGGGGGTCGTATTCAGTCTTATACCCTTTTTTGTTGTTGTTGTTGTTGTTTTTGCTTTATCATGCACTTGGGAACGGTATTACTGAAATAACAATGAATGAGCACATGAGAGAGAGACAAAGAAGTGAGGATGCCTGAACGTCATCAAACGAATCATGCTTTTTTTTCCTTTGCATTTTCTCCACCTGTCCACTTCTACCGCTGCGATGTAGCCGGCATCCTTAAAGGGATATTACAGAAGACCTCGCGGCACCCAAAAAGAGAAAAAAAAAAAAAAAAAAAGGAAGGACGGTGGGGAAGAGGAATAAAAACGAAGAAGGACGCCTTCTCCAGAGAAGAACACCTGGCATTAGCCAAATAAGAAAGTACGAAAGAGAAAAGGAGGAGGAAAAAAGAAAAAAAAAAAAAAGAATAAAAAAGAAAGAATAAAAGAAAACGAAAAAAAAAAAAGGGGGGGGTGTTGGTGGTGGTGGTGGACGACCAAGACACAGCGCCGAGTAAGGTAGGCATTCAAAGGACAAAAAAAAAGGAAAATAAGGTTGGCGGAACCGAACTTGTTGAATAAGCTCAGAATCAGGACTTTAAATCTGTACCGCTTGGGCGTTACATGCAGAAGTACGCTATGCAGCGGCGTCACACCTCATCCGGCTCAAGCAGCGGTGGGGGTGCGACGGGTAATGGCAGTGGTCTTCATGTTTTAGGTTGCGGTGTTGTTGGCAATGGCGGTGGGGGTGCCGTTGGGCGTGGCGTGTCAAGTGGCCCGGTTCCAGAAGTGGCTGCCTCCAGTTATGTGCCCATGTCATCCTCGACCGCCGCGGGCTCCACGGACGCCAGTGATGAGGAGGTGAATCAGCTGCTGAAGGAGCTTGAGTGTTCTGTGAATGGGTCAAATGCAGAAGCCGTGATGCGAGATGCTGTGTGGGCCATAGAACGACGAGCCTTTGCAAGCTGCGACCCGATGAGTCGTGACCTGTTTCTTGAGCAACGCATACGCGATGTTCTCTCCGAGCTGTCACGAACATCAAATCCAAAATTACTTCTCCTTGCTGTGGAATTTATTGATGCTCTCCTTGCTGTGCCGTATACAAATCCTCAACAAAAGTTTACACGACTTTGCCGTAGCCTCTTCATAGTCCTGCATTGTGGCCTTGAGAA
>NW_001849565.1:320313-328738 GCF_000209065.1 Trypanosoma cruzi
GTCTCATGCCGTACGCGCTGCTGTGTGTGATCTCGTTCCAGTTATTGCAGAGACGGATGTACTTTCCGCGGTCCGTCGTACCACCTATTGCGCTATCATTATGGAACCCGTGAAAAACGTTCGAGATGAACGAAACAAGAGCCTGGAGCTGCGCAATGTTGCTACCTTTATAAAGAACGTTGGTTACGAGGTACTAGACACCACAAACAGGACGAATCTGGACTCTATCCTCATGCGCTACATCACTCGTCGGGAAACGCAAGAGGAGTGTTGGCATATTCTAGCGGCCATATGTAGCAGCCACGCATGGTCAATATACAAGCGGGTGCTACATACGAGTAAGTCTGGAAGGTCTATAGCCGCTAGCTTCTCTGCCAGCAAGAGTGAGGCACCAACGACGGCAGGAAGCACTCATTCCGTGCAAAATGCTTCTGTTGGGAGCGAAGGTACGACATCTGCTCGGACACGAAGTGCGGCTCCAGCAAATTGTGTCAAGCAGCAAGAACTCATACAGCACGTTGATGGTTTGGTGCGCCGCTGCATTCCTCACCTGGCGAATGCTGTTCTTTCTGCCGAGCTTGTCAAGTATGTAACGATGATTCAAGAACATGTACTCCCCGTGAGTGCTGAGCTGCAGGCGGCTCTTGAAAATCTTGTTGACAATAAACTAAAGGACAATCTTCAGGATTCAAAGCGGATGGATTTTAGTGGTGGCATGCCAAATTCGACACGCGATAAGTTCCCCGTCTCTACAGTGGGTTCTGTCCCACTGCATTCAAAGCATGATGCCCAACAGCAGGCATCAACCTTCAGTGGGCCCAGCAGTACTGTGGGCCGTTTAGCGCAGTACTTTCTCTCGCCTGCCACGTTAGAGGCCGGAACCGGCAATTTTAACCGCAACGTGACGACTAGTAGTGTTGGAGGAAGTCAAGTGAATGTGTGTACGAGGAGCGATGGGGCAGGAAATTTAGCTGGAGGAGGTCACAACTCATCTATAAGCAGCGTGGCAATTTCTGCGACAACAGCAAATACAAATGCAACAGCAACAACAACGACAACGACAACAACAGGTGGTGTAGGGTTTGTTATCGGTAGTGGTGGTAACAACAACATGTCTACGAATTATCCAGTAAGCGCTCCGGAGCTTTGCATTGCTCTTGGGCTCTTTGCAAAGCGACAAATAACTTCATTGCAGCAGCTGGAGGAAGTTCGGTCTTCCGTTATTCATTATCAACGTCACCAGGACGCCCAAGTACGGCAGCAGTGCAGTGCCTCGGTTGTGGAAGCACTGAGCCAGTGGACGTACTACGCAAGGCAGCATCGCACCTCTACCTACTCCACACGTGTCACCGAAATTCTTGAGCTCTACTTAAGGCATGTAGTGATGGAGCTGGATCCGAAGGTTCGACTCATGGAAGTAACACTTCTTGCAGATGCCGTGGATTTACGTCCATTTCTGTTAGAGCAGAGAATTTTAAAAACGCTTATGAGTTTCCTTCATGACACTTCCCAGGTACGAGAGAAAACTGTGGAACTTTTCGTAGTTCTTACGCAGGAACCGCGGTCAACGCCTTCAGTGGAAGCGGTGCAGCAAAGTTTACTTATTTTGGTAGAGTCGTACGTGGCGGTAATTGAGTACTCTGACGATCCTCGAATTCTTATTCGTCATATTTCTGATCTTCAAACAATTGCAAAGTCCTCTCTGGCGCCATTGATGGATCATATGCATCGCATTTTTATTGCTTTTCGGAGGCACTTGGTGGATGAGATGGTGGCCGATGCTATCGCCCTCTCCATTCTGAAGACAACCGACACCATTCTTGGTGCCCTGATGAAGGATGAGAACCTGATGCTCCGGAACCAAGATGATTTGGCAGAGTTGTACGCCCCAGCGGTAAGTATTCTCCGCCACAGCACATCCACCTCACTGAGCCACGCTGCCATTAGCTTTTTGGTGAAAATGCATGCTATTGGGGCTTCGCCGCGGGAGTGGAATGCGACTCAGCTTCATGATCTGCTGCAATCCATCACCTCCGTCTACATTGGTGCATTGAACAGTACCGATGAGGAGGTGAGACAGGTGCTTACACTTTTTGGTCAATTAGGTGCTGTTGATCCTTCAACCAAAACCAGACACCGCTGTCACAAAGAAGAAAGATGATGAGGCGGCCATTCAAGATGAAGCCGATCTTGAACTGACATACGATTAATACAGTCATTGTCTACCGTGATCTGAGCCGCATATTGGATGTGAGTCTTTCGGAGATGGTATGCACACAGGTATTACGCACCTTACTGCAACTTGTGCAAACGACTAGTGACAGGAAAGATCTCATTGGAGGAGCTCATGCGGCAAAGGCAGTGTTGCAGATTGCAAAGCGTTCAAACGACACACCGTCGCTGCGGATAGAAGCGCTGCACGTTCTCGCTGCTATCACCTCACTAAGGCATGAAAAAATTTCCAAGACGGTCTTACCTGAAATTGTGGTGCTACTTGAACAACTCTGGTACCCACAGGATCATGCCCTTTTTCGTGCCGTATTGGATGTTGTTAGTGCGCTGAAACCAGGGAAACTATCTAGGAAGGAGCAAGCGGAAGTGTGGCCTTGGTTGTATCCACGCCTTGTGGATGTTGCCCTGCAAGATCATACAGAGTCAAGAGAATTTTGTTTGCGTGTCGTGGACATTTTGTTGCATGCCAGTTATATTCCTCCACATTGCATACCAGTTGTCTTTCCTATGCTCATGCATTTTGTGCAGCAACTTGAGCAATTGGTGGAAGTACGCTCACTCTCATTGTGTGCCGCAATCCACATTGTGTGTAATTTGAAAGCTGTGCAACATCTTCCTGCTTTAATGCATGCTATTCGGACTCTCACACGACATTGTGTGTTAAGCGAAGACCTTGGACCTCGCCTATCGACTGCGATGGTGCTGGAGGCGTTGAAAGTCCTTGCCGCCATGTGTCTGAGTGGAAAGTCAACGATAGTCGCCCTGCGTGAGTGTTTGCGAGATACAGAGGAAATGAGCAGTTTGGGTCCGACAATATCGTCGGTGGCAGAAAGTGGGCTGGATACCACAGCTGTGACGGGGGATCAGCCGCGATCGCCGTACCTGAGCCGCTATCACCCGAAGCACCAGCAGGAGTTGGGTCATGGCAGTCAATACCTTGACCAGCCTGATGACGATCGTTATGACACGTATCCGCAGGGACAGCACGACATCACACTGTTTATGAAGCACGTGGAGTTTGGGTTGCGTACAAAGGATAACAAATGGCGGGAGTGGTTTGCGGAGTTTCAAAAGAACATCATTATGGTCTCCCCACACCCTGTCTTCCGCATCGTAGTGGATCTCTTTGACAAGCACGAGCCGCTACGCCGCAAATTGTTTTACCCATCCTTCAAGTGCTTCTACGAGTCTCTCAACGCGGAGCATATGAAGAAGGTGAATGAAGTTCTTCACCTCGCCCTGCGCTCCACAGACAGTGAAGTGATCTCCAAATGCCTTGGGCTTGCCGATTACCTTGATCACAATCCACCGGACATTAAGGAGCCTGTCCTGCAGCAACTACGATACCTTGAGAGCAATGATAGCAACACACGGGCGACAACGGCCCTTCATTCGGCACAAGACCATCAAAGTAGGACGATCAGTGATAATTTCAACTTTGAGTCCCCGGTGCAGTCACTTCGTTCTCCCGTTGAATCACGCATGGGCCCAAGGAACGCCATGCCAAATCTCATTGACAATCCACTTGTGGATCTGAACAGTGGCTGTCAAACGGACAAGAACAACAACAACAACAACAATGAGGAAAGCAACGGTAACACCAATGAACTTACTGAAAAGGGTGTAGACACTTCTCGTTATTATCATCAGAATAATAACAGGATGCGAACAACAATGTGTGAAAATTCGGAAATTGCGATTGGATTTAATCCATTGGCACGTCCAATTACCTCAACGAATGCGCAAAATCCCACTTCACCCATAACGTATCCACTAGCATCACCTATTCCCAATAGTTTAAATCCGCTCTTTACAATGGATAACCTGGTAGAGGCAGCACAGCGCACACGAATGTATGATAAGGCCATAAGCTATCTTGAGAACAAGGTGTTACCTGTCATTGAGAAGTATCGTTACACAAGCAGTGTCCCAAAAGAGGCGTTGCACTCTCTTGTCCTCCCACTTGCATGGCTGTACAGTAAACGTGAGATGCAGGATTCTGTTGTTGGACTTTTTCGTGTCATTCGCTACAAGACTGAAAATGAGGATGGATTGAATTATGAATTGTTGCAGTGGTGGGATGTAGCACAGCGTGTCTATGCTGGAAAAGTGGAGAATAACAAAAACTTCAGTCTGGTGGATCTTGAGGGTTACGTACGAACGCTCTGTTTGTGTGGAGAATGGGAGAAGGCGCTTCATGTCGTCAAAACGGCCTCCCCACGGCTCACACAGTCCTCGGCGGCTATAGCACAGTCGGGGGCCATGGCGGCTTGGATTCTTGGAGAGTGGGATGATGTTAAGCACCTTAAAGAGTGTATCCCCGTGAAGGAAAAGGTCGACACGGCACTTCGTCTCTTCTTTGAGAACGCCGTTTACCTTCATGACGAATTTCACAGCAAAACCGATGGCCAAGCTATCTTGATGTGTGCGGATAGACTTTGTACGACGATTACACGTGCCAAGATGGAGGTGGATGAAAGTCTGAAGACATTACTTCCACTTAGTTACGCTCACGCTTATGAAAATCTCACCCTACTACAGCATTTTACTGAAATGGAAGAACAGATTGTGTATGTTCAGTCAAATTCTTCTGTCTTTCGTGAGCAGTTGGTGGAGCGGTGGAAAAGTCGCTTTGCGGCACTTAAACCAGACTCCCTTATGCCGAGTCTACGATCACTTATGCTTCACTCGCTTGTGTTGAAGCCTAATGACATGTCCGAGATGATTTTGAATTTCTGCGAACGAATGGGTGCAAACTATCCACAGCTTTCCATGTGGGCCATGTCGTGGCTTTGGCAAGGTCAATTCCCACGTAGCAGTCACCAGTACCAACGCGATTATGTTACATCCGGTGCCTTTTTAAGTTCACAACCCCGTGTAGCAGTTGTTTACATTAATCAGATATGGAGTGAAGGTCGACGAGAAGAGGCAGTGCGTATGATGGAGGAATTTCTTAATGGCACGCGACCGAAATTGGAGGAACAGGAGCCCCTTTGCTACGGTACGGCTCAACACCGCCTAGGCATGTGGAAACAAGAAATGCGTGCGGATCGCTTTTGGAAGAAAGATTACCGTCAGGAGATTCTACGACATTTTCACGAGGCAATTCGTGCTTTGCCTAAAAGCTACGAGGC
Source organism: Trypanosoma cruzi (assembly GCF_000209065.1). Classification (NCBI taxonomy): domain Eukaryota; phylum Euglenozoa; class Kinetoplastea; order Trypanosomatida; family Trypanosomatidae; genus Trypanosoma; species Trypanosoma cruzi. The sequence continues at coordinate 325,680 of NW_001849565.1, forward strand.
GTGGCACAGTTGGGGCCTCATGAATTATCGCGTTCAGCAGCGTGATGGCTCCATTACACCGGACGAGCAACATTCCTTTGTTGAGGCCGCCCATCAAGGTTTTGTGGCGGCTATTTGTCGAAGCGCGAGCCCCTCTACAGCTCTTCCTGGTGTTATGCGTTTGTTGCAATTGTGGGTGTTTCATAATGGCATATCCATGTTGAAGGAGTCTGTGGCAGATAGTGTCTTCCGCATCCCCACGGATTATTGGGTGCAGGCCATCCCTCAATTGATAGGTCATCTGAGCGATACTCGACATGATGTCCGTGAGGTGATTAGTATGATCCTCCGTCAGCTGTGCGAGGTGCACTCACAGGCGGTGGTGTTCCCATTACTGGTGGTGTTTATGTCGGATGATGGAAGTGGCGGCCCGCAGCTGCGTCGACGGGAATTGGCGCAGTCCATCATTACAGTTCTCCCCAAGCGTATCCGTTCCGATGCGGAACTTGTGGCAAAACTGTTAATAGATGTCTCTTCTATCCCTATCGAAAAGATTCGTGAACATTTGAGTGCTGTAGCAACGGTTTGGAACCCAAATGCGGAATACGAGGGGGACGCGGAAGAGGTGTGTCGACGGCTACAGGCAGTACTTGACATTTTCAATGCCCATCGACACCATCTACTCTACACGGTTGGTGACATTGGTCATTATGTAGGAATGGTTATGGAGGATGAAAAGCGCGGCGATCGGGAAAAGGCGAGCAGCATTGTGAGTCAGTTGGTGGATGAAATTACCAAACACATTACGGAAAAGCTTGGTAAAGAACCTCAGAAGGCAATGGAGCCATTGTTGAACCTTAGGAACCTCTCTATTGCGGTGTTTGGTGAATATGATATTCAGTACACAAACTTCCCAACCATCGCGTCTTTTAGCTCCAAATTGGATGTCATTCCCTCCAAAAAACGACCGCGGCGTATTCGTTTAAGTGGGTCCAATGGATTTATATACACCTATTGCTTAAAGGGAAACGAAGATATACGAATGGATGAGCGGGTGATGCAGCTCTTTGGAATGGTGAATGTACTTTTGAGTGATGCACACACACCAAATAGCGCCTTTATTCACCGCTTTCCAGTCATTCCCATTAGCAATAATGTGGGTCTTCTTGGCTGGGTAGAGCACGCCAACACAATCAACAACACGATATGTATTCATCGCAATACGATCTCGAATGTTTGTACCCACCAGGAGTCCGGTGTATTGCGGTCATATGTCGAGTCCTTTGGTAGTTGGGATAAGTTGAGCATGATTCAGCGCACAGAGGTCCTGGAGTACGTGATGACGCAACCCAACTGTGAAGCTGTAGATGTCGCTCGTGCGATGTGGCATCGTTCCCATACGGCGGAGCAATGGCTTGAGCGACGCACAGCCTTCACACTCTCCTTGGCGACCATGTCCATGGTAGGATACATATTAGGACTTGGCGATCGACACCTCGGTAATATTCTCCTTTCCATGTCTACAGGGAAGATTGTTCACATTGATTTTGGCGACAGTTTTGATGTTGGTCGACTTCGTCATGTACTCCCTGAGACCATCCCATTCCGTCTTACACGCATGCTAACCAATGCGATGGAAGTGTTTGGCGTGGATGGCATCTTTCGATCCTCCTGCACCCGCACCCAGACGACTCTGCACAAAAATTGTGACAGCATCATGGCTCTTCTTTCCGCCTTTGTGCATGACCCAATCGTGCAGCATAAGGGGACGATGAAAAATATGATGGAGAAGAGCCGCACACAAGATATTGTTGAACGCATTCGTAATAAACTTCGTGGGACAGAAATGGCTGTAGAAAACAAAGATATAGTGATTTTTAACACAGTGCTGGAAAGTGCACGTCGTCCCGATCTGTGGTACATGTCTAATGCCTTCAATGACGCGGCACGGCGAACCCTCCACAAGTCATTGACACCACAGCAGCAGGTCTCTATGCTGATTGATGAGGCCACACGCGTGGAAAACTACGCTGCTTTATACTTTGGTTGGGGCCCATTATGGTAAATTCAGCTCTCCTCTCTCTCTCTCTCTCTCCTCCCCGTCTACGTGAGTCACGAAAAATCAGAGAAAAAAAAAATGTAGGAGGGGGGGAAGGTGGAATTTTTTTTTTTTTTTTTCTTTAAGAAAACGAATTTCCCCTGCATCACCACCAAAGTCAGACATTTCTTTTTCGTTGTTGTTGTTGTTGTTGTAGGGGGGTGGGGAATAATAATTTAAAAAAAAAGAAAAAGAAAAAGAAAAACCCAATGAATTGTCTCCATTTCCCTTCTTCCTTCTCACGCACCACATTATTACACATGTCAACTGCCTTCACTCTGTTAATGAGTGAATGTGCATGTGTGAAAGGGGGGAGGGGATCTTCTGAGGGGGAAAGGAAGGATGTAAAAGAGGAGCTTCTGTAGGGTCTCCGCGTCGGCGTGAGAGGAGATAAAATGGAAGAAGAGGCGGCAGCGGCTGCAATAAACGGAATCGAGGAAGATTTGGTTTTGTTTTACATTATTTTTATTTATAAAAACCGGACCAAAAAAAAAAGAAGAAAAAAAAAAAGCAGGAAAAGAAAAAAATCAAGTCGTCCTACAAAACGTGAGCGGGGGGGGAAGTGCAAAGGGGATAAACAGAAGAGGAATAAAAGAAGAAAAATTTAAAAAAGAAAAAAAAACGGTATTTTAAGAATGACCGATAAAAGAACGCAGCCCAAGCAAAGGGAATCCCAATCCGGCACTTGCGAGCTGCACAAAGACGAGGGGGGATGTGTGTGTGTGGAGGGGGGGGAGGGGAGAGGGGGGAAGGGAGGGTAAATATTATACATACATATATATATATATGTGTGTGGTGTGTGTGGTGTGCATTGTTTGATTTTTATTTGCACCCATCCCTCACTATTATTATTATTATTATTATTATTATTTTTATTATTGTTTTACTTTTACGTATGCGATCTGCGTGTGTATTTTATTTTATTTTATTTTATTTTAGTTGTTTTTATGTCTGTTTTTATAGCCCCGTTTTTGTTCCTTTT
>NW_001849565.1:328838-407838 GCF_000209065.1 Trypanosoma cruzi
GGCATGCCCCCGGGGTTGGAAATGCCTTTTTGCTTTATTTTATTGTTTTTGTTTCCTTCTCCATCCTACCACCACCACCACCCCTCCAACACACACACACACACACACCGCACCCTCTGATGTTGCTGTTGGCAGACAATCTTTGTTTGTTTGTTTGTTTGTTTGTTTGATTGATTTCCGTTGATTGGTTATATTTTTGTTGTTTTTGTTTAGTGTATAATATACATGTATACATATATATCTAGCTATCTATATATATATATATATGCATGTATCTTTGTTTACTCGGTTTTTTTGGCGTGGTTCACATGTGCTCACATCATCTACAATTTTAATATGACAATTCCTTCTTTTGTGGGACAAAAATGAACACACACACACACACACACATACAGAGAGAGAGAGAGAGGCATAAATACATAGCGTAAATAGTATCCAACTGTTTTGGAGTTAATGGATGCTTTCGTGTCCGTTGTTATTTCTCACGGTGGTCGGAATGTCTCTAATTTGCATTTAAATTTTTCCAGATTATTATTTCCAATCTTTTATTTATTTATTTATTTATTTATTTGTCTTCTTTTGTTGTTATTGTTGCTTGTATATTTGGCGGACACTTCTTGTTATACTGGTCCACTTTGCTTAAACAGTCTTTGTTTGCTGTAGCCATTGTTGTTTTTGTTGTTGTTGTTGTTGTTGGCAATGAGCATGTGACGCTGTAATCCATCTCATTGATGATATCTCATTCAAACGACGTGTATCGTTCTTTCCCCTCCCCTCCCCTTCTCTCTCTTTCTCTCTCTCTGTGTGTGTGTGTAAAGACGGAAAGAGCACAGAAGTGACATGGAGTCGACATGGAAGAGAGAAAAAAGGAGGGGGGGGGGGGGGGGGGAACATCATCAAACGGAGGAAAAAAATATAATTATATCCGTTTAAACTAAAAAAAAAAAAAAAAAAGAAAGAAGAATGAATGAGAACCGGGGAAATTGTGAGATTATGAACGAGCAGGCATGTGATAAGGGAGAGAGAGAGAGAGAGGAGATGCGGAGTCGGGTTTGAGTCCATCCATCAATATATATATATAATGCTTCTTTCTTCTTTTGGTAAGCGCCGCCACTGCTACTTGTGCTGCTGTTCCCATTTAATATTTAGTCTGGCGGACTTTTTTTTTTTGAGGAAAAAAAAAAAAAAGAAAGAAAGAAAGGAAAAGCGAGGGAGTGATGAATAAAGGGTCGGGGTGCGTCCATTTCTTTCTTTCTCTCCCTTTTTTTTTTTTTTCTTCCCCCTTTTTCTCTCTCCTTGTGTGTGCATGTGTGTTGTGTGTTTTTGTGGAAAACAGGAAGTAGAAGGAAAAGAAGGTGCGATACGGCGCCGCTTAACTTACACCTATGCCCTTGACTCTGCAATCGCGTGGCAATGCGTCAACATGTCCATAGAAAAAAAAATTTTTTTTCTTTCTTTTTTAATGTATGTATTGGGGGGTCATTTTTTTTTTTCTCTTTATTAGTTTTATTGGGCGTGTTTTCTTCTTGCTGTTGTTGTCATGTGACGTGTTCCATCCCTTCCTCTATCTTGTTAGGGACCATTCAGTGGGGAGAAAAGGGGTGCAGACACTTATATATACATATATATATTTGCTCCTATTTCTGTAGGGAAAAAAAAAAAAATGCTGGCTTTTTCGGTGCCTGAAATTCCACGACTGGAGGATGGGGCCGAGGAAATCTCTTTTCGTGTGGACCCCAAACTTTTCTTTGGCCTTGCAACCAGAGTGCGTGTGCTTCCGCGTGGGTTAGCCTTGCAGCAGCAGGCGAGAAGGAGCGCGCAGGTGTGGGTGGAGGAACAGCTGCAGCACTCACGGCGTCACGGAGACCCCCATGCGATGAGTGGTTCCGATGTAGACGAGAGTGATGACGGCGGCACCGGTGAGAACGGGGAGGGACGACGGCAGCAGACATTTCGTCGGAAAAAGTTTGTTAAATTGACGGACGAGGATTTGGGCGTTGACTGGTATGAAGTGCTTCAGCTGAGTCAGAATGATGGATCGACGGAGGAGCAGATTCGCACGGCCTATCGTCGTCGCTGTCTGGAAACACATCCGGACAAACAGAAGGACCATTCGGATGAGGCCTTCAAGAAGGTGCAGCGCGCCTTTGATATTCTTGGGGACTCCGAAACCCGTTTGGCGTACGACTCCTCTCGGCCCTTTGATGACTCGATTCCCAATGAGACGTTGCCGGCAAACGCGGATTTTTATGCCACCTTTGGACCTGTATTTGAGCGCAATAAGAAGTGGAGCAGCGAGCGGGACCTACCGTCCATTGGTGACGACAACACAAGCCTAAAGGCGGTGTACAGATTTTATGATCGCTGGGCGCATTTTCAGTCCTGGCGTGACTTCTCTCATTTGGTGGAGCTTGATGAAATAGACGATAGCATGTGCCGCGAGGAGAAGCGTTACTACGCACGTGGGAATGAGCGCCAGCTGAATCACCTCCGCAAGGAGGAGCAGCAACGCCTGCGGACGCTTGTGGAGCGGGCCCGAAAAAATGACCCCCGACTACGCCGTAAGCGGGAGGAAGACGAAGCCCGGCGGCAGCGTGAGAAGGAAGAGAGGGAATTGAAACGCCGTCAACTACGTGAGGAAGAAGAACGTCGGCGTGCGGAAGAGGCGGAGCGTGAGCGCCTCCAGCGGGAGGAAGCGCAAAGAAAACAATTGGAAATTAAAAATGAAATCCGTCAGGCACAAAGAGACCTGCTGGCATTTCTGGAGCAGCATGGCCTCCTTGATGAAACAACGACGAACAAATTACTGCCGCACATTGTGCGCCGTCCAAATGTCGTGTGGATTTTCTCAAAGGTTAGCACACCCGCGCAGGCCGCCGCTATCCTCTCGGATGTGATGAGTTGTAGTACGGAGCGTCGTCCTGTCGATACGACGCGAGGAAGCGAGGGTGTTGGTAATAGGATCGGTGATGATGACGAGGAGGAGGGTTTAACCGTGGAGGCGGTTCTCCGTTTCAATGCCCTTGTTGAGGAAAACGAGCGGCGCATTGGGGTGACGCGGTACGGCGAGCCCATCAAGAAGCATCCACCGTCTTCCACCGATGTCGTTGAGGTGGCAAAGAAGATTACCCCCAAACCGACGGCAAACTGGGACGAGGAGGATTTGGTTCGCCTGCAGAAGGCAACCGCAAAGTACCCACCGGGAGCGGTAGACCGTTGGAGAAAGATTGCCGAAATGTTGCGTGGTAAATTCACGGAGGAGGAGGCAATGAGGAAGTTGAATGAAATTACAGCCGCACTAAATCATTCAAATAACAGCGGCCAGAACACGCGTACTCCAGTGCAAAAGCAACCCCCTCTTTCAAATACATCCAAATTTCCACCGTCTGCAGGTGGAGCGGCAGTGGCATTTCCCCCGGTTCCATCCACGGAGGATTGGACGGTGAAGCAGCAAAAAATGCTGGAGCAGGGATTGCGGGAATTGAAGGAATACAAGGAAAGGGATAAGTTTCAGAAGATTGCGGCGATGGTGGACGGCAAAAATGCTAAGGAGTGTTTTGAACGATATAAATATCTATGCACTATGAACAAGCGTAAATAATCATATTCCCCACCTACGTGTAAAGGGTAATTAATGAATGAACGGTCACACAAACAGAGGAACGCCGGGTGGGTGGGTGGGTAGGTGGAACAGAAGAAAGTTTGTGTATTGTGTGGATTTGGGGCACTCCCTCAGGTTGTTTGTTCTCTTTATGAGTTTTTTGAATATAATTGTACGGGAGGGGGTGCTTCATCAAAGGGATGGTTCCCTCTTTGGAATTTCTTTTTTTTTTTTTTTTTTTTTTTTGGCTGATTCTTTGGGAACGTAGCCTCCGTCTGTTACCGCGCACGCGATCATACAAATACAGATAGAACTGGTTTAGAAAAAAAAAAAAAAAAAAGTGTGTGAGAGTGAGAGAGAAAGAAAGAAAGAAACGTGGACAAAAAGCGGACAACACTTCAGACATGTCTGCATTTTCGCCTTACAATTCAGCTTCGCCGCAGCCTCAGACGAACTCTCCGGCACCATGGGGTGGTAACCCTCAGGACATAATGCTTCAGATGGGGCTGCAATATGGTCAGAGCATGCTTCAAGGAGGGGAGCAGAAGTTTATGCGGCATATGCCTGTCATATCCAACATTTACCGCTATTTTCGCGTTGATAACCAGTATGTGAAGAGAAAACTGGGGATTCTACTATTCCCTTTTACCCGGAGCTTTAGGAAGGATGAGCAGGGACCAGGCTGTGAACAGGAAGTAAGTGGAGGATCTGCCGGCTTTGGGGGAGACTCAGCGCCTTTTTCTCCCATATCAGCCACGGGTCGCACGTATCCGACGACTTCGACAGCCCTACCCACAAATAACGTTTACGCATTGGACCTGTATCTGCCCCTTATGGGTGCTGTCACATACATCATCCTTTCTGGATTTGTACATGGACTGCATCACCACCGTGTGACAAATGAAGATCTTTTGGGTTTTGCTTCAGCGCTGGTATTCTGGTTTTTAGGTGAAGTTTTTGTGTTAAAGATGGTAAGTTATATTCTTCGTATTGTGCCGGATATAAACGTTTTGGAACTGATGGCCTTGACTGGATACAAGTATCTTACGGTGTCCATCATTGTATTTTTGAGGGAGCTGTTACAATTTGAAAGCGATGCTTACTACATTGGTACCATGGCTACATACATCTTGTTTGCCAACGGTGTATTTGTCGTTAAGAATGTAATGCGCATGTATGAACGAGAAGGACGGACTCCTCCCAACGCGAGGCTACTAGCGTACAGTGCCGCGTTTCTGCAGGCGCCGCTTGTGATATGGTTAGCCGTCAAGCCATTTCGATAGGATTTTTGAATTGAGCGACCGCTTTGGTTGGATGTTTGGAATGACTCAAGCCTATTGTAGGTTCTTTTGGACCTCTTTTTCTTTTACCAGCATCATTTCTACTATTACGATTGTCTGTTGTTGTTTTTTGTTTTTTTTTTTACATGTGTGTTTGTGTGTGTGTGTGTGTGTCTTTTCTTAATTCCTCGCTCTTTATCTTTTTTTTTTTTTTTTTTTGAACACGCAGTGAGGATTTGAGAGGTCAATGGAGAGTCAAAAGCGAATGATGTGGAATCTAAAAGGGCGCAGTGCGGTGGCCGCGCTCGATCCCTCTACCCGGCACCGCATCATGCAATCCCATGCTATGGCATCCAGCTTTCACAAGCCGCTGCTAGCAACACTAGAGGTCCTTATAACTCCGCAATATGTGGGAGGTTTAACTGGACCCTTACAGAAACCTGAACCATTTATTTGTCATGTTACACGACTTCTTCAGATCACACCGGACCCCTCAATTGTCTTAGCAATGTTGCATCAGGATGTTCATAAATACTTACGTGTGGCCGCGTTATTTATTATTCGGCTTATTGGCAATGAAGCCATGATGCGGGAGGCAATGAGAGTAGGGTGGGAGGATTACAGGAAGATCCGCGTCTATGGATATGTGGAGGATTTGGCAGGCACAATTGACAGCAAAGAAAATAACGCCCCTGATGAGGAGGAAGGATTCGTGCGAGCTCCGGCCTATGGTATAATGTGTGTAGACGAGATCACGGATCGTCTATTCAATGTTGGTGAGAGTGACATAAACAAAAATGGAGGAAGTGGCAATTTATGGCTAGGTCTCCGTTTACCACCGATCCTTCTGTAGCGGGGGTGGTATTGAATCTCTGCCCCGGTGTGTGTGTCTGTGTGGTGAGGAGAGACAGAGAAGCATGTCCAGATCTGTTTGAGCCCTCGTGACATTATGCGGTGAATTCATCTTTCATGCGCTCTCTCTCTCTCCCTCTCTCTTTTTTTGCTCGCTCCTTTTGTGCTCATTTTTGGCTTGGATAATCGATTTTGTACGTCCGGCTTTTTTTTTTTTTTTATTATTATGTTTGTGTGTTTTTCCTTCTTTTTCTTTCCGCGTTTTCCTTCCGGCATTGCCCTTTTCCTTGCGTTGAGGGAAGCGGATTACAATATAGTACCAAGAGCAAGTAAAGGCAAAACGAGGGATAAATCGTGAAGTGGTGCCAGCAGAGACAGAAAAAAATTATGGCTACGAGCCGCACTTACACCGATGTGGAACAACAGCTGCGCGCCTGGCAACGGAAACAAGAAAAAAAAGTTGTGGTGAGTTGTATGGATTGGCAGAATATTGAGTCCAACCTGCCACTCCTTATCCCAATCATTGGCATAACACTCGTTACTTGTTTTGTCTTCATGCTTATCCCATTTATTGGTCGCATGAAATCGGGTAAACAAAATCCTGGATTGGCCTGTCGGTATTCCGCCAACCTTGGCAGTTCACGTGCGCTGTTGTTTGCGTCGAGGTTTAATGCACCACTCTTTTCAGCGTTCCTTACCATTTGGCTTTTACTTTGTTTAGCAAATGTGGTATTTTACCTTATGCAGGTGGCCGCTAACGATCCAACATGGGCGGAGCGGGTGTTAACCACACCTGATGGATTTCTGGAACCCATGGTGCTTCTCTACATTGTTCAATACTGGGGTATTTCTTCACTGCTTATCCATGTAATCTTCACTTCACATCACTATATGGTGGGATGTATGGCTTCATTCCTCCCCTTTCTCGTGAGTTTTTATCAGGCAACCCGTTTACAGGGGGACGAAGTGGATGATTGGCCTGTCATAGCCATCAAGATAGCGCTTTTGTTTTCTTTTTTTGCAACAGTGGCCTTCACTGTACCGTGGATGCAGAACGAATACCGCATTGCCATGCGGGAAATTGATGCCCATACCTCACGCGCATTGGGTTTACGAAGGAAAACGGAGAAGATGCCTGAAAGGAAGAAGTGATTCTATGGCCTATGAAATTTCTTTACTATTAATGTTATTATCATTATTATTATTAATTACGCCTTTTTCGGTTTCTCAAGCAATGGCTTTCACTCCTTCTTACCACAGCCACCCGGACGCATTCCCGTGTTGTTGTTTTTGCTCCTTTGCTTAGTAGTGTTTTTGTTGTTCTTCACATTCAGACGCGGAAGAGAAGACAATGTTTATTAAATACAAAAAAAAAGGGGGGAAAATGGGTCTCATGGTTGAAAATGTCCGGGCGGACGCCGGGAATAGAGTCCTCGCCACACTGACAAGCGCCGGTCGTGCGGTGTGCGCGGCTTCCTTTTCCTCCTGGAAATCCTTCCACTACGGTCGCCTGACTGCGGTGAGGTAGCGCACTTGCCACGCATTGGCGCAGTCCTGCGGGAGGGATCGTGCCATGACGGCGTCAGTGTCCGCTGTCACGTTGCGTGGGATTCCGCGGTGCCATGGGGAAAATGCGGAGCCAACTGTGCGACCTCGATCCGCCAGTAAAAGCGGCACGGTTCAAATCTCCTCGGTGACGTCGTCGTGCACCGCCAGCGGGCCAAGGCGGAGTGATTCCATCGCCGAGAGGGAGTCTGTGGCGACAGAAACTCGTGTGGGCGATTGGGATGCTGCTGCCAGGCGGGGAACTGGGAAGTGTCTTTGGCAATGCTCAGTGGCAGGACGCTCCGCTCGGCAGGTGCATGCAAGGCTGCCAGCAGCTGTGCGGTGAGGCCCCACAGGGAGCTCCGCTGCCCGGGGAGTCGAGTGGCAGCGCAGCGGATCCATATGCATGCTCAGCGAGAGACGACGAGCCGTCCGTCCAGCGGCCTGCGTCATACAGTCCCAGAGAGGCGCAGGCCGCTTCAAGGGCCTATCGTCTGGCGTCGTCGTCCTAGCTGTCTTGGGCGTGCCGTGGCTGGAAGACGCCCACCCCGTCGCAGCTCACAGTGCCCCAGACGAAAATCCACTGCTCAGCATGAGGGGCGCGGATGTGGCGCGGGAAGATCCTCATGTGGCTGCCGAAGCGTCGAAGTTCCTTGAGGACGGCATCTCCCGGCAGCAGAATACTCGTCGCTGCCTTCCCATGCGTCGGCGGCGGCGTGGTTTCCATGTGGGCTACGCCACGCACGTCCTCAATATAACGGAGACGTGTGAGCCGTTCGTGCTGTCCGGATGCGCGGAACTCAATGATCCTCCGCAGCGGTGCTGGATTGGCTTCCAGGTGGACAGAAGCATCCTTCGTTGATGCGCGTGGGCCGAGCGATGCAGTGCAGCTGTCGCCGTGCCGCACTTCCAGGCTGTGGAGGTGAGTAGGGGCCGGACACGGAGCGGTTGCCTTGCCGCCGTGGTGTAACGCACTGTGGACGCACCCGACCAGAAAGGATCGCATGGTGTGCCGGGACGCCCAGCCTCTGCGCCCAGCCGCGGCTGACGGCGGCGTGGCGCTGTCTGCTTAGCGGTCTGGTTCAAGAATGTTTCTTTCATTTTCATCGCGCTGCGTGGTGAAGGTGCGCGGGCACCGCCTCACGATGCGTCGCGGGTGTGCGGCGTCGTTTGAAAAAAAGGTTAGCGCCCCTTCTCGTGAATACGACAACGACCCCGGATGACAGCATAAGGCGATGCGGCTTCTTTTGTTTTGCGCAAAGAGTTTATTGGACGTTATTTTTGTTTTCAATCTTTTGCAGCTTTTGTGGGGGAAGGTGGGAGGTTGAGGGCATTAGGAGTGAATTCATTTGGATGGCTGCGTTTCTTTGACTTGCGGCCAGTCGTTGCACTCTTTTGTGGTTTGGCAGCCCGTCTCTTTTGTTTACTTCCCACCGCAGCACGTGGGCAAGACTGATCCGAGGAACATTTGTTTGACCACGTGTGAGCTGCTGCCGTGCGTGGTGCATGGACTATGTGATTGTGTGAGGAGGTGCATGGAGTGACGAATACTTCTGTTTGGCGTGTCGCGGTGTGTCGGAATGATGTTCGGAAGACATGTGGAGGTTGTTGTTTGTAGTTTGTGTCTTATTTGGTGAAGCCGACATGTGTGCGGGAATTGTGGCGTTTCTGGCTGGCAGTTCCACGTCACTTTTCGGCATTCCTGGATGTGCTGAGGAATGACGGCTGGCGACCAGCGTGTTGGTGCTGCTGGTGGGAATAAGTGCATCGGGAATAGGCCATTTTCTCTTTTCCGTGCTGGTGCCGATGAACTGGCACGAGGGCACCGGCTGCAGGCTGCCTGCCAGCACGTGTGAGCAGCGGATCCATGCACACACCGACGCTCATCGCAAGAGCGTGTGCGATCACAGTGGCTTTTGTGGCGTGCTTTTATGGACGTCAGCCCATCGAAGAATGTGTGAAGCAAACGGCTGACTGCACACGAGGGAAAATAAGTGCGTGCACTGTGCCGTGTTTCAGCGTCGATGGCAGAGCGACAGGAAGCCCGTGCTGGCAATCGAGATCTTTGCGTCGCGAGGGATGTCGGTGTTGATTTTGGATTGTCGAGGGTGAAATGATTTTGCTGCTGCCCGGGTGTTTGGCCACTCCGGCAGAGGGCGGACACAAAAGGGAGGGGTACAGGCGCTGCGTGTGTGTGTGTGTGCAGGTGCCATGCAACAGCGTCACAACAAACATGCTGCGACTCGGTGACCCTCACATCGTTGTGGTCCTCACGAACAGCCGAGGCACGGCCCGCATCGATGCACTTAGTGGACGGAGTGAGGCATCTTTTGAGGCGCTGCAGGGAACAGGATGTGTTGACGCAGCCACGACGTGCATGGAGTGTCACGATTGCACAGTCAGCTGTGGCTGGTGGAATATTTACTTCTCGGAGGCAAGAGAGAGAGAGAGAGAGAGCTGCTCCTGCTGCTGGCGTCGTTGCTGCCTCTTGTGGCCTCCCATGCCGATTATTATCTGTCCGCTGATCGTGGGTGGTGCGCCTCCACTAGTGACGTCGTCTGCAGGCATTTCACAGCTCCAGTGAAGCACACATCACGTCGCATGCTTTGACTGTGGATGTGGTGTCGTGAATGCAGCCGGCATTATTTTGCCCGACTCCTTTTCACTGCTTTGCGACGAATAGATGCGTCTCTGCCCGAGTCATTCACTGCAGCTCCGTGTGTTCTACTGCCAGCACAAGACTCTCTTGTTGTCTGGCGCCTGGCTGACAGTCCAACACCACTGCGTTGGGGCATGCAAGGATGTGGACTGCCGCTCACGGTGTTGGGCACCGCTGTTTGGATGCGGCGGCCACACGAGCGGATGTATTGTGGCACAATCAAGTGCGTGAAATACGCGGAACCACAGCGGCTGCAATGATATCAACGGTGTGGCACCACGGAGTATGTGAGAGGGTGATGCATGATGGATCACAGTGGGCGGCATGCGAGGGAAGTGCACCGCGACAGAGCGTCACCCCGCCCTCAGCCTGCAGGGGAATGTACACCCACAAAATATATGGACGAGACACCACCTAACACACATGCCCTTCCATGCACCAATAAATAAGAGCGAAGGTGCGTTCTGGTGTGTGGGAGCCCACTCAAATATTTTCATTTCCACCGCAATAAACGGTGAGGAATCAGGTGCAACCGCAACGAAAGGAAAAACAAAAGCATCTATTGCAACACTTTACCAGCGAAAAGCAGGAACAACACAAACAGAATTCTTGGCTGCACCAACACAAGAAAAATTCACAAGAGGAAAGAAATACTTGCGCACCCTGCAGAAATCCCCAACACACGATGCAGGCATGAAGGCTTGCCCTCTGAAAAAAAAAAAAAGCGCATGCAGGCATCTGCCAAAATTAAAATAGAAACACAAATAAACGGTTGCTTGCTTTATACCATTTCCTGTGCTTATTTTTTTTGTGTGCGGCTGCGGCTGCGGTGGTTCCCAGGCCTGCATGAAGTGATGTGCGCTGAATATGAACAAAGGCCGAAGGCAACTGAATTGTTTTTGTGATGAATATTGGCTGCGCTTCCCGTGGACCAACAATCCGCGTGGTGTGCGGGGATCATTCTTTTTTTTTATTGATGCTTTGCTTTTGTGTTGCTGTGTGCGCTGCACCTATTCTCGTGTGTGTGTGCGTACCCTCCGTGAGAGGTGCGGCACGACGGACCGCTCTCGCCGTGTGTAAATGCGGTGGAGCCTTGTGTGCCGCTCCTGTTTGCTTCTCCCTCTTCCATCTGTGTGTTGGTGTTGCGGCAGGGCTGTGTGTGTGTGTGTGCCTGTTGCCGTGGATTGGAGTGTGTGTCGTGCGTGGTGTGCGGCGTACGGTGCATGCCTGGCTGCTGCCCTCTCCTCATGTGGTGTGCCCTCTGTGTGTGTCTGCCGCACCTCTTGTCTCCCCTGTTGCTCTCCATGTCCCTCACTGTGCAGATCAGCTCCACACCACTGAACGACCACACTCACGATGATGACGTGCCGTCTGCTGTGCGCCCTGTTGGTGCTCGCCCTGTGCTGCTGCCCGTCCGTGCGCGGGACAGCAAGTGGTAAGGCTCAAGTTTCAACCCCCGGTCATTCACCCCCACCGCCACAGGAGCAAACTCGGGAGACCAAGTCTTCAGGTTCAAATACCCTTACAGTCCCGGAGGCGGATAATTCCGATAATCCCCATCAGTCAGTGGTAAAGAGTCCGGCGCAGGAAACAGGAGGGTCAAAAAGTGATAAAGAGGTTACGGTAAAGACTAAAACTACGACGACTACGAGTACGACAACTACGACCACGACGACCACCACCACAAAGGCACCAACCACGACGACTACCACAGAGGCGCCAACTACCACCACCAGTACTACGACTACAGAGGCGCCAACTACGACGACCACCCGCGCACCGTCACGTCTGCGAGAAATTGACGGCAGCCACAGCAGCTCTGCGTGGGTGTGTGCCCCGCTGCTGCTCGCCGCATCCGCGCTGGCGTACACCACTGTGGGCTGAAGAGGTGTGTGCGGGCTGTGCGTGCCAGCACTCAGCCGCGGGGACTTGTGCGCGTCCACTGTGGTCCAATGTAACTAAATAAGGGAAAATAATAATTGTGTTTTGCTTCATTTGCTTCCGCTGCCCTGCTGTGTGCTCCGCGTTGCTCCCTACATCCTTCACGTTGAAAGAATCCCGGACACACTCATATGCATGCGCACAAGTAGACAACTTTTTGCGTGGACGCATATTTGTGGGTGCATGCACACTGGAGTCATTCGTTGCAGCTCTTTTTTTTAGTGTTTTTACTTGTTTTTACTTTATTGCTGTTTTTTTACTGTTTTTTGCTTTTAATTGTTTTTTGTATTTTTTTCTTGCTGATCAATTATTGCGGGGCTGTGTGTATTTTTTTTTTTGTTTTTGCCCTTTCACTGATTCCAACTGCTTCTGGGGTGCTCCCATTTGTCACTTTGCTGTGACGTGGTTGTGTGACTTGTCTCCTCTTTTTGCTTTTACGCTGCGTTGACGGGGAGTTAGTTTGTGCTGAAGGCTAAACGCAAGTGACAGGAGTGATGGCGATGATGACTGGCCGTGTGCTGCTGGTGTGTGCCCTCTGCGTGCTGTGGTGCGGTGCGTGCGGAGGCGGTGCCGAAATGAACGATGAATCATTAGTTGGTTCACAGCATGTATCTGGTGTCAGTGAGAAAGCTCCAAATGGATTACCGCAGCCTGGCGAACGAGGGCCTGACAGCGCGGGGCATTCTTTGAACAAAAATAATGGGGACAATTCCAATCTGCAAGAGGGGACAGGCACAGGAACAACAACAGACAGAGTTGGGAAGGAAGAAGAGGAAGAAGTGGTTGGTAATGATGATCTTGAAGAAGAAGAAGAAGAAAAAGAGAGAAGTAAAGAAAGAGAAGATACGCCACAAGCCGGAAAATCTGAAAGTTTATCGAAAGAGGCGGCAGCAACAATACCGGCAGCATCTGGTCTCAGTGAAAGTGGTGGTGGCAGTCCTTCTGGTGTTGATGGTGTTGGCCCAAGTGAAAGTTCTGAAGGAAGTGAGGATTTGAATTTGGAGGTCCCTGTTCCTGTTGTGATCTCTCCGCCTTCCATTCCCAATGCTGCTGCTGGTGGTTCGCAGAATGCCGACGGTGCTTTATCGCCTCGGAAGAATAATTTCCCAGAAACAGGTGTGCATTCAGGAAAGACGCCTCTAGCACCCTCACTGCCCAAATCACAGGCATCCGCGATGCCAAAACCAAAAGCAGAAGAGCAGTCCTCCACTGAACAGGACACAGAAGATAGTCCAGACACAGAGGAGGTCACAACTGGAAAAGAGAACGTGCAGAATACTGTGGAGACGGGAATTCCTTCCAGTTCGTCGTCTACCGCCAGCAAACCACCCGTACAACAAACAACGCCAATATTAACACAATCACCGGCAGCACCATCACCAGAACGATCAGCACCAGCAACATCAGAAGAAAAATCAACAGCACCGAGTTTTTCAGCAGGAGAAGGAAGCCGTAGAGCAACAAACGTCGCACAGAACTCAAAGGAAGAAAAGAATGAAAAATTGCCGTCAGAAAACGAAACGGAGTCCAAAGCGGTGGAACAGCCTTCAGGGGATGATTTGGCAGAGCAAGACAGTCCAGTGGGAACAACAGCATCACCCATCCCCGCAAGTAGCAGTGCCGATGCCCAGAAAAATGCGGATGCGGACAATAGCAATGCTCAAGTGCTTAAATCCGAAGGAACAAACAAGAACTCCGAAACTGGTTATACAAACCTTGCTTCTACAGCCGGTGATGCAGCAACACAAACAGAAAAAGCACTCGCCGACGCCAAAGCAAATGATACGGTGACGCCTGGCGACAGTGACGGCAGCACCGCGGTCTCCCACACCACCTCCCCTCTTTTGCTTCTTCTTCTTTTTGCGTGTGCGGCTGCTGCTGCGGTGGTGGCCGCGTGAGAGTGAGGGAGAGAGAGCCGTGCACCGCCCGCACATACACTCGTCCTTCACTCACTCTCTGTGTGTGTGTGTCCCCTTGCATGGACTCTCGCCCTCACTTCACCCCACGAAGCACACAAATAATGTGCCCATTGTATATATGCATGCACACCCATGCAGGCCCGTTGGTGCTCTCTTTTGCACGACACGCACCGCTGCCGTCCTGCCTGGCTGCATGGGCGGAGCACCGTAACTGTTTCTGTTTTGTTTCCATTGCATTGAGTGGGCGACCTCTCTCTCTCTCTCTCTCTCTCTCCCCCTGTGTGTGTGTTTTGCTTTACGGGAGCAATGAGAGTGCGTGCGCTGGTCGTCCCACGCTTCGGCTTTTTGTTTCTTTCATTGTTTTGTGGTTGAGTGCACCCATTACTTTTTTTTTTTGAATTGGTGGGTTGCTTTGACTGCGGACGCCCAAATTGTCTTTTTGTATTTTTTCTTTTTCTTTGAGATATTGTCAGTGTTTCCTATTCTTTTCAAGCCATGAAGTGTCTTCCTTCACGTACAGCGTGCGTAAGTTGATCCACGTCACCCCACGGTCTGCAGTGCTGCTGGTGCTTCTGGTTGTGGTGATGTCTGCGATGTGTTGTGCCAGCGGGTGCTTTGCTGCCAGCCTGACGTATTCCTGCTCCATTGAGAAAGCGATGCGTGCCGCCAGCGCAAAGTCGATCCCGGCTGTGGTGAGGGACGTGCCTTTTGGATCTGAGGGTGCGTCGCAGACATGCACCGTCATTGGGAGGAATGGATGGGCGCCCATCCGCATCAATTTGTCGACAAGGGACCTGGATGATACCAGGAAGTATTGCAGCTCAGGGTGGTAGTACACAATGAATTCATTGGTGGCAATTGCGAGTGTGAAGGTGACGTTTTTCTATGCTGAGAAAAGGGAAGTATTTGTTTCGTTATACTTTGCGGCCACTGTTCGTTAATGGCCTGCGGGCTGTCCGTAGCGATGTGGCCAGTTTTTCTTTCTTAAACGGTGCTGTCGTGCGAGAGGTGGTGTTCCCAAATAGTCGGATGCTCAGTTGTCGAGGGCGGGGCATTCCCACAGCATGTGCGGCAGGGCCTCCCGTGGATTGTCGGGGGCTCAGCGGCTGGTCGGGGTTGCAGCAGAGGAGTGGTTGAAGGGCTACGGCTGTCATTGGAGCTTGCAGAGGTGCGCTGTCCGTTTTTTGCTCGTTGATACGCTTGACATTTTCGGTAGTGACCTGCGCGTGAGGCACTTGTTGGGAAGACCGTGGAGGTGTCGCAGGATCCACATGTGAGGCCTTCTCCAACGATTGGAGTGCCAGGGTTAGTGCGTCGGGCGTGTGCCTTCATATTGTGGACGGACGAGAAGACGCTGCTGCAGCTTGGGCAGGACGACGTTGATCTGCTGCTCGTCATTCTACGAGGAGGTGCCGTCGACACGCCAGGTGGAGGTTCCGGAGGAGGTCGGGGTGGTCCTGCCTCTTCAGTGTGAGGAAGGGACGGCACCACCGACATAAAGGGTTGCTTTTGATCTGCAGGGCGCGTGCCGGTATTTCGAAGAGTGGGCAGGAGTCGCATTGCACCTGCGCACGAAGTCCTGATTCGATGCCCGATTTCTGCCTGGACACCAGGAATGGTCTTTTGTTACACCGACGAGCGCTTGACGTGCGGTGTGCGCCTTCTGCTTCCTCGAATCCCTTTCAGTATAACCCCTTGACGGCGGCAAGGAATTCCACGTGCCAGATTGGGATGCCTCATTGCTGCAGGGATCGTGCAATCGTGGCTTCTTCATCAGCGGCCTTATTGCGTGGGATACCGCGGTGCGATGGGGAAAATATAAATTCTGCAGGGTGAACTCGCTTCACCAAGGAAAGCAGCATAACCCAAATCCCTTCAGCAACGTAGTCTCGCATGGCCAGTGGGGCAACGCGGAGTGCCTCAATTGCCGAGAGGGAGTCCGTCGGCACCAGGACTCGTGTGGGCAATTGGGATGTTTCCGGACGAGGAATTATGAGATGTCTAAAGCCATTTTCAATGGCAGGTCACTCTGCTCTCTACGAGCATGCGATTCTGCCAGTTGCTGCACGATGTACCTCCACAGGGAGATCATTTGCCTTTGTGGGGCCGTATAATAGTGCAGCGGATCCAGATGCGAGTTCGGCGAGGGGTGAAGAACCGTCTGTCCATAATTCAAAATTATAATGTCCCAGAGAAGAGTAAAGGGAATCAAAAGCCGTGCGCTTAACGTCTTCAGAGACGTCGTTGGCAAAGATTGGCTGATAAAATTCCACTTTATTGCAACCCACAGTGTCGCAGGGAATAATTCGATGTTGGGTAATAGGAGGAGCGTGATTGTGGTTGTGTGGTATCCCAATAGTGCCACATACGCGTTCTAATCCATTAATAACGGCATCTCTCTGAAGCGGGATTGATGTCGCCGCTGTCCCATGCATGGATGGCGGCATACATTCCGAGTAAATAAGGGAAGCGCAAATCCTCGTGATTATGGAAACGTATATAGCGTTCGTGTTGTGTGAGTGCACGAAGCCAGAGTATCTTCCGGAGCGAGAGAAGATTAGCTTCCAAGTAGACAAATGTATCTTCCCTTGTTGCGCTTAGGCCAAGGGATGTTGTACAACTGTCGCGGTACAGTACTTCCATATTATGGAGGTGAGTGGGGGCGAGTCACGGGACAATTGCCTTGCCATTATGAAATAGCACACTATGAACGTACCCAATCAAAAAGGATCGCATGGTGAGATGGGACGCTCCAGCTTGTGCGAACAGCTTCAATTGTTAACGGCGTGGCATGGTCTGTTTTGAAGCGGTGGAAGCGTGCGTAATCAAAATTAAGGAGTTGTTCAATCGTGGTGCCCAGCAAGCGCACTGGGCGTGACCGAATGCGTAGGTTCCCATTGCCAAGACAGAGATCGGCCATTTCCTCTTCAGACCGTGTGTGTGAAGAGATGTGGAATAGAGCAGCTTCGCTCTTACCGACGTTGATTTTGAGGCTGTGCTCGGCAGCCCATGTCGTTATAGGTGACAGGGCGGGTTGCATTGCCGCAGCACATGCATGAATGTCCGCACCCAACGCGGCAAGCGTGAGGTCGTCAGCGTACATGAATGCGGAGGCAGAATAGATGTTCTCCAGGCGGCGCAGCAAATCATCCACACAGTGGAGGAAGAGTTGGGGTCCCGGGACGCTGCCTTGCTGTGCTCCGGCTGAGGCGAGTTGTTTCCGGAAGTGCTGTTCGCGAGTGTATACCCTAATATAGCGGCCCCGCAGGTTGTTGTGCAGCCAGCGTTTGGTTCGAGGGCCAAGGCGCGGGAGTCTGTCAAGCATGCCGAATGATTTCCCATGGTCAACGTTGTCTCAAGCAGTCGAAAAATCAATCAAGACTACGAGCGAGCGATGGCGACGAGGGTGTCGTGTGGAAGCGCTGCCTCCAGGGCGCTCATACTCCACAATGCTAAACTCATTCAATCCGCGGTTAATTTTATCGATAACAATTGTCACCACGTCCGATATAGAACGCGAAGGTGTAAATCCAAATTGACGTGGGTGGTGTGGCAATAACGCTGACAGACGGCGGTGAATCATTCCTTCGGTTAACTTTGGTAAAACAGAGAGTGGCGTGATAGGTCTGTAACTCTCTGGGCGGCATGGATCTTTCCCAGGTTTGGGAATAGGAATAGCGTTTCCCATTTTCCAGGAGCCGGGCAGGTTGCCATTTGCAAAGGAGTTGTTGATCATCGTTCTAATTGTGCCACGTACGACGGGCCCGAGACGGTGCAGGAACTCATTCAACATGTTGTCGTGGCCAGGGGCTGAGCCGAGCGAGAAGTCACGGATGGCCACGTCAATTTCATACGGCGTGAGAGGTCGATCCATTTCCCAGCCACCAGGGGGCAATGGAGTGCGGCAGCAGCAGGAGCAGTATAAGGCGGTATGGCACGTGAAACCGCACAAAATGATGGACGAGCGGGTTTCCCTGCAGCCAAGGCAGGGCGCATACGCGGTCCGAAGATCAGTGCGGAGCACAACCGATTCCAGAGGATGAGGGTGCGGCGCCGCCACGCCGCGGAGATATCGCCAGTTTGGGCTGGATGAGGCTCCAAGTTTTTCCACACGGACTTCCAGAAGCGTAGTGAAGCCACGGCGTAAGGCTTGATTTTATTCCTCCACTTTTTGGATGAATTCGTCTCGAAGCAGGCTGTCTCCGGGCGAGGCAATTTGTGTGCTTTGTGTGCTGCTTCTGCGGCGGACTCGGCTTGTTCCATTTCGTTTGTCCAGATCGTTTTGGGGCTGTCACGGCTGCCGCGCGGGATATGGCGCTCAGCTGCTCGCAAGATACCACTGCGAATATCCAACCATGCGGACGCGGCGGCAAGAAGTGTTTTTCACAACGAGGTGAAAGCAGGCCAATCCGCTTTGCGCATGGCAAAGGTGGCTTTCTCCCGCCGAGGCAGCGTGTTGGCTGGTCGCGGAATGCCATCATCCATCCCCACCGAGTAAGATATTAAGCAGTGGTCCGAATCCATGTAGGGAGTGGATTGCCAGTGGGTGACACGTAGCACGCGATACGCAGTCACGTCAGGGGACGGGAAATTACGATGTGTGATCCGTGTTGCCTGCGCCGGGTCATTTGCCAGCCCAAAATCCATATCGATTAGAACAGCGGCGAAGTTCTCTCCTCCAGTCGTTGAGGGTAGGTGTCTTTCCCAGAGTCCATGATGTAAATTCAGGTCACACGCGATAATCGCTGCGGGGCCTGAGCGACGAATGGCAATAATAAACGAAGAGCTCTTAAAGGTTGCTGTGGGAAGGTTACAGAGATTCACCACGCAGGTGCTGGGACAGCCCTGTGGAAATACACGGACAGCAATGGTCTCCAGGAGGTCTTTGACGGGGAGCGTCAGGCGCTCGCACGGCAGAGAGTGGCGCACCCGAATGGCAACGCCACCACCGCACCCAGTGCGGCCTGAAGAAATTCATTGCAGCCATATAGTTTTGCCGCTGTGGCAATTCGAGTATTTGTTTCCTGGAAAAGAACGATGTCAGGTGGATGCTGCTCCCATCGCACAGCAGATGCAATATTTTTTACGGACGAGAGGCCTGCAATGTTAAGCTGCCAAATATTGATGTAGCCATCCACCTCGGGCCATGGTTCTTGTGGACGTCACCGCAACGGGTGATATCAACGGAGTGACCGCTGCGAAACGGTCGTGCAGTTCTGTCCGACAGTCTGCAGGCACACCGCCTCACCTCCCCGCACCGGGCATGGCGTGGAACCTTCTCGAGGGGTGGAGTCGTCTTCTCCGTCGTGCTCGCAGCAACGCACCGCAGCGGAGTTCCTGTATGCAACCAAAGCCCCAGCACCGCGACAGGGTGTGCACCCCATCGCCGGGGCCAGGAAAAGCCGCAGTGCCTCCTGCTGTCATCCGGAATCTTTGTTGACGCCTTGATGCGAACAAGCGCCCATCGGCTCTTACAAACGACGCCGTACACCCGCGACGCATCTTGCGCTGTGAGAGGCACTATCCTCACTACAACCGGAGTCGCCCACGCGCCGTCGGCAAGCACCACATCGTCAAGAAAAGAGCAGGAATGCGTCAGGGTGACAGCAACGCTTCCGCTGGAGAATCGAATCACAAACATCACCAGCAGCGCTGCAAGCCACGGGTTAAGGTGGAAAAACTGCGCATGGTGTATATCGAAAAAAGAAAATTAGTGGCTTTACAAGAATAATAAAGGATAAAACTCTCCCAAAAACAATATGAGAATAACAATAAAAGATTAAAGTGTCCGCAGTCAACGCATGCCGCCAATCAAAAAAAAGGGAATACGTGCACTCAACCACAACACAATGAAAAACAATGAAAGAAACAAAAAGCCGAAGCGTGGGACGACCAGTGCACACACTCTCATTGCTCCCGTAAAGCAAAACACACACACAGGGAGAGAGAGAGAGAGAGAGGTCGCCCACTCAATGCAATGAAAACAAAACAGAAACAGTTACGGTGCTCCGCCCATGCAGCCAGGCAGGACGGCAGCGGTGCGTGTCGTGCAAAAGAGAGCACCAACGGGCCTGCATGGGTGTGCATGCACATATACAATGGGCACATTATGTGTGTGCTTCGTGGGATGAGGCGAGGGCGAGAGTCCATGCAAGGGGACACACACAGAGTGTGAGAGAAGGACGAGTGTATGTGCGGGCGGTGCACGGCTCTCTCTCCCTCACTCTTACGCGGCCACCACCGCAGCAGCAGCCGCACACGCAAAAAGAAGAAGAAGCAAAAGAGGGGAGGTGGTGTGGGAGACCGCGGTGCTGCTGTCACTTTCGCCTGTCGTCGCCGTATCATTTGGTTGAGCAGTCCCTGCTGTTTGTGGTGCTGCCTCACCCATTTTGACGTTGCTGCCGTCACTGTTGCTGTCTTCTTGCGTCGCCGTATCATCTGTTTTGGCTGTGGTATTTGGTGCTCTTGGGATTCCTGCACTGTGAGTGGCCGCATTCTCCGTGCTGTGTGACGCTTCTTCACTTGTGTCTCTCGCATTGTTCTGTTCGGTGTCATTGTTTGAGGAGTTGTCGCTTATGCTTGTGAGGCTGCTTGCGTCACCAGGACTCTTTGCCTTTTTGATGGCAGCTTCATTGTCCACTGCCGCAGGTGATGCGGTAGTTTTGTGCGCATCGCCAGACGCTGCTGTTGATTTACTTTTCCCAGTGGTGTGGACGGGCTTTTTTTGTTTTTCCGCAGCGTCCTTGTGAGGATCAACAATATGTTTGGATCGGTCTTCTGCTTCCGTCACTCTTGCATGAGCTGGCAGAGTACCGTTGGCCAACTCAGCGGCACTCTCTTGACTGTGGCTGCTGGCAACATTCCGCACGGCCTCTGATTCGAGTGTCGCCGCTTCTTCCTGGAGTCGAATGTTGACTGGATCCGTTTGCTCCTCCTCCACCGGTAATTGGCGTGACACCGGCCGCCGATTTTTTGGTTTTCCCTCAGCCGGTAACGGTGAGTTTATTTCCTCTGAGGATGTCTGATCTGACAAAGGCAGCGGCGGGTTTCGATCATCTTGCTGCCTCCCGCGATCCACATGGCCGCCTCCACTCCCCGGGAAACCATTACTCCCTTGCACTTTAACGCAACCCTCTGACATTTCTCCATCCTCATCGCAGCTATTCTGAAGCGACTCATTTTCTTCTGGAGCGACTTCCTCCACAGCACCATTCCCCGCCCCGCCAATACCAGCTGGAGTCACATCCTTCGCATCAACCAAAGGGACATGGCTGGAAAGGTGTTTAGATTCCTCTCGATCCCTCACACCACCATCAACAGCCACCTGTCCATCAATATCAGAAGGCTTCATACGGCCAATACCACTCAACACGCCCCCCTGATCACCATGCACAGACCCAGGAGGCGGCGAAAGGGTACCGGCCTCTTGTCCTTCATCACACACTCCGCCGGCACCGCACCACAGCACGCAGAGAGCACACACCAGCAGCACACGGCCAGTCATCGTCATCGCCATCATCACTCCTGTCAATTGCGTGTAGCCTTCAGCACAAACTAACTCCCCGTCAACGCAGGGTAAAAGAAAAAAGACAATTCATGCAACCACGCACAATAACAAACGGCAACAGCCCAGAAGCAGCACACACCATGAGGCAGTTGGAATCAGTGCAATTGCAGAACTCGCACACCTGCCTGCAAAACGGAAATATAAAAAGCAGCAAAAAAGAAAAATAGCAGAGTTGAGTGTCCGGCAAGGCTCCCAAAAAGTAAAAAAAATATGAAAAATCGATCAGGCACGACTTTCATTTCATGTGCCATACGGCACAATAAAAAAAACATTTGTTTGTCTGTACATGATTCCCGCACTGAATAAAACAAAAAAAGATCGTCCTGCTCCCTGAGCCCACACAACATTCTTCACACTTCATGCGGCATCCGGCCTGTTCCTCCAATCCTCGTTTCGTGCAGTCCGTGGGACGCACAGCAATGAGGCCAGCACCACGTGTGGGCAAAAAAAAAACAAGACAAGAGGAGTCATGTCACTCATGACGGTGTGCAGCAACCGACCATTAAATAAAAAATGGTGCTTATAATTCCAGGAAAAAAACTAGCAGTAAAAAAGTAATAAAAAATTAACACGCATGCAACGCGGAACATGTTCTCCGTGAGGAGTCGCAATTCCACACTCTTTGGCTCAGAAGACCGCCACAACTCCACACAATCCCAGAAGAAGCAGCAACGCCCAATACACGCGCACACGCACAGTGCCGTCAACAGTTAACTCTCGCAGTGTCAATTTCGCGTCGTAGAGCAGGGCAAAGCAGTCGTCGGGACTCACACCGTTTCCGGAATACTGCGCGGTGAATTCTCGCAATAGGGGTTTTCGTGTCCAGAGGCATTGCGTTGACTCAATCCGCCCGCATCACCCTCAGCAACAAATCCACTGCCTGCAACGCCATTTTCTAAAACGAGAGATTTGTGTCCAGTGGCGTTGTGCTCATTCACCTCGTCCGTGTTATCCGCAGCAACGTGTTCCCTGCCGCCATAAGTGACAGACACGATCCCGGATGCATTCGACGCCACTACTATTTTCGGACCGTTGGCAAAGGAAAGCCTCTTCTTGGATGCATTCGGGACCATCATTTCGCTCGAATTGCTGGCAAACTCTGGCTTCGTCTCGGACGTGTTGGTCGCCGTGTTGGATGCGGGACTCCGATCGACGGTGTTGGGTCCGTCAGCCGCCGCAGACTGTCGCCAATCCTCGAGTTGACGTGACGGCTCAGCATTAACTTGCGGCGCAGTTGTCCCACCAGATTTTGTGTCATCCTTCCCTTCACGGGGTGGCGGCAACTGACAGATGCCCGTCTTGTCAGCATCGCTGCTCCGTGCAGGCGGACGGATGGTTCCATCGGGAAGAATATTGACGCCACCACAATTCATAAGGGACGGCGTATTCATGTGTCGTCACATTCATCGTGAAGGCAACGGTGGCCTCTTCCTCTTTCTTTGCACAGCTGGCAGCACAGTTGCTACATGTGTGCACCGCATTGGCCACACGGCACACAGCACCCAGCTCACCATTCCTGCCATGCATGCGCACACCAAGGCCACTGAAAGTATAATTCTCATGCTGAGCCTCAGCACTGGCAGCAGATCACTTCTTCCACGCACACACACAAACACACACGATACCTCAGGCTGCCGTCACTCGGAGCACACGACACATCCACCGGCACAACCACCGTATCCGCATCACCAGATACATGTCCAGGAATCCCAGCCGCCGTCATGCACACGGACAAGCAGCAGCAACAAGAGAGCGCAAGGACCAACACGGCGCCGCACCGTCATCATCGCAGTCATCGTCACCCGTGGTGGAGTCGCTGGAGTCAGTGAGCCGATCGGTGAGACAAAAAGGAAAAGAATGCAACAAGAGGGAGTGGGACGGAGTGCAGCGGATACGGCGAGAGAGAGAAAGAGCAGACAACACGAGGAGAGGGCAGCAGGCCCAGCCGCACACTTCACACACCACGAGACGGCATCCACGCAAGGAAGGCACACAACGCCAGCAGCCACCCACCATGCAGGAGGAGAAGACATCCACCACCATCTCCCCCAGCTCATCGCCACAGCCCCAGGGAAATGGCAAAAACCCACGGCCACCAGACAACGCACACGCGCAAGCGAACCCTCATCCATCCATGACGCGGCACCAAAATTTCCTGCCATCCCGCCCTCAATGGGACACGGAGCCCAACTCAATGCAGTCACACGCGGTGCACCACACCCGCAGGAAAAGAGACTCGGGGTGCGCGCTCCCTCTCTCCTCCTTCCCTTCATGCCCACGGAGGGAGCAGCAGCCACCCGCAACCGCCAGCACACGCTACAAAAGAAGCCTCCAAATCGAATGAAATGTGCATTTTGTATGTGCCTGCAGACACACGAAGCAAAGAAGTAAAAACAGGGGCAGACCATGTGAAGGGACGCACAAGAAAAACTGTACAGCAGAAGTGCATGGAAGAAATAAAGAGAAAAAGACTGCTCAGGCTCACAATATTGCACTGCAGACAAAGCAGCGGCCATTCATTACAAAATTTAATAAAAATAAATAAATAAAATTTCATCTTCACCTGTCCACACCTCACACTTTGGATAAAAGAAAAAATGAAAATAAAAAAAGGTCGTCCTCTATTACGGCTGCACCCAAATGATAAAAAAGAAAAAAAAACCACACACAAAAAAAGCACCCAACTACCATGTTGCTCCAGAAATTGTCGACATATTTTGTCCGAAAATAAAATTAAAAGATATTTAACTGTCTTTCAACCGTCCGACCTCCATGTGTGTCCGCACATCGTTTATATTTCATGGGGTCATCTGCGTGTTGCTGCTCCCCTCAGCCCTCTCATCGGCGCGTAAGTGCGGCCTGCAGAGCACAGTCACTCGTGTGTGTGTGGACTGAGAGAAGCACGCAGACATGACGGGAGTCGCGTCACTCCATCGGGAGAGTGAGCGCAGCAAAAGAAAAAAAAATCATCAGGAGGGAGAGAAATGCTGACGGGACTGCCAGCGCGAGAAATGCACACACAAAGCAAAAAGTCTTAAAAACACGGCGGCAGGGTGTGGCTGTGTGTGTGTGGCGCTGCGGGTGTCTGCCCGCCCTGGCCGCAAAGAAAACAAAACAAGAGGAAAGAAATGTGTGCTCCGCCCCACAGGCCCTCGTCGCACGCCCACACGTCACGACTTCCTCAGCGCGCCGTTCGTCGCAGCCCCTCCTCATGCGTGCGGCAGGCGAGGCGCACAGGGCCGTCGTCATGAGCGTGTCGGTGGGTGTGCGAGTGGAGCAGTTGGGCGGGAAACACACGGCACCCCTCGCAGGAAGAGTGCAGAAGAAACAATTGAAAAGAGGGAAGAGAGAAAAAAGTTCATAGTGATTGCCCACGAAGCAAAAAAAAAGGATGGGGGATGGGGAAAAAAAACGAATTTGATGAAATGAAAAAAATTAAAGCATTAAAAAAAAATTAAAATACGCACAAAAAAAGTTTTTATAAAATAAATTCGTTCCTATGGGAATAGTATTTCTGTGCTCGGGAGGGCGCAATTGTCCCACGCGGCAGCCAGTCACTCCTCACAGAGGCGCAAACCCCCACAGTCCCAACAGAAGCAGCAATGGCAGCAGTCCGCTCCCACGCACAATGCCGCCATCACCCGTTGCTTCTTCCATATCGGCACTCCCACCAGTAAACGTCAACGGGCGGTTGTAAAGCAGGACGTTCCTCACAGTCACGGACACATCTTCGTCACCCGCTGTGTTCTCTGCGCTGCCTTCATCCCCTCCAATGTAGAAGTGTGAGATCCCTTTCGATTCCGTGTTTTCAAAGTTACTTTGCACACTCTCACACACACGCTGACCATCGACGTACACGGAGCCCTGGGTGCCGTTCTGTAGCACAATGGCCAGTTGGTATTGTCTCTGTGGATCCCAAGTGCTTTTAAGCTTCTTGGTTGTTCCGTCACTGCACAGCGCCTGCCACTCCTTTCCGCTGCCGTACGACAACTCCATAAGTTTCGTTCCTCCGTCACTGCCTGCACGCACACCCATCAAAGGGACGCTGTCACTCTTCGGTGCACCGTGGATGGACACCGTCGCCACAAGAGTGAAGTTGTGGTTCGCAAAGTTGTACAGCTGATTCTCCCCCTGACTGCCAACGGGCCACTCCGCCCACGGTCCCCGGAACTACACTCCATCCGCCTTTGCAATGTTGCCCCTCCATTCGTTCCTTTCTTTACTGTGGCATTCACCCCGAGGTACTCGTCCCTCCATGTGCTACCAGAGAAGTTTTTGGACAAAAAGCCAACCAGCCCATCCGTGATCTTATCAGTAGTGCAGACATTGTCAGTTGAGGGATTCGTCGCAGCAGTTGAAGTAGGGCACAGCTGAGACACGTTCGTCCACTTCCTTCCAGGTCGTCAGCACCTCCCTCACCCGCTTCAGCTGCTCAGTCTGACGCACAGAGACCATACCGAGTGATTGTCTGAACCCATCTTCCTTCTCGTACAGTGCAATCAACTCATTATTATTATTTCCACTTCCATCACTTTTGTACAGCAGGGAGCTGGCGGCAGCGTCGTCATCACCGGATACCGGCCCAATATCAACAATGTGCGTATTGTCCGTCAGCCAAAGATGGAGTTCGCCCTTTTCTTTTCCACGGCCTCCTGTATCAGCCTTCTTGGAAAACACCGGCAGGGTAACGAGCATCACATTCCTCTTATCATTTCCAACACCGTCAATCTTCGCTGTGATTAACCCGCTTCTAACGCCCTTCTCATGTCGCTTTTGGTTGTTGCCCCACACACGCGAGAGTGTCCCGAGTGCCTCCGTCCACGACTCCCCCTTGTCACCGGACTCGTACACCCTGCGGCGGCCATCACCACACGCAGTCATCATCATGAGTATTCCCTTCTCCCGCTCCACGATAGAAGGATCACCGCAACCACCGGCAGACATCCCCTTTGACAGCTTCCAATTTATATTATCCGAGGAGTACAAGATCAGAGAAACGTCGTCATTCTTTCCATCCTTTGCTTCCTCATCCTCCTTCTTCACGGCTTCCAACGGGAACACAAGCGTATCGTCATCCATCTTAATACCCGATCCACCGTCTCCAATGAGCAATGCCCAGGATTCATTAAGTTTTACAATCGAAGTGCACGGGAGACCGTAAGTAGCTTCCCAAACAATTTCTTTGTCCTGTTCTTTACTGACATTCCCCTTTACCAGTAAAAGACCCCATGAGGCCGCGTCAGTCCCACCCTGACAAACAGGGACATTTTCCCTGATGTAAGTTCCAGCAAGCATGTAAATGCCATTTCCCTTCACAACTGTTGTTGGCTGGCTCACATGTACTTTCATTTCGCTTTGGGAACCAGCGCGATTCGTTGACTGAGAGGGGCATTTGCCTCCTTCGGAGGAACATTTCTCCAGTGCCTTTGTCCTCAAATTACTTCCACCCAACATTTTTGGGTTTTCACCACTCAACTCAAGGAGCTCCGAGGCAATCCCAGTAAAGAAATTGCTTCCTCCCTTCTTCAACAGCGCCCCGGCAACGGCAAACACGCCACCATTTACCTCAACAAGACTGGGAGCATAGAGCAAACTCACTGTTTCATCGCCTGTTGTATCTCTCCAAACAAAATGTTTATCCAGTGAAGATCCCAGACCTGACGACGGCTCCGCAGCTTTCACGGCTCTTCCAGTGTCGCACATCATCACGACAAATAGGAGGAGCAGCACCGCGGAAGTAAACACATGCCGGGACATGTTGGGCCTCTGCGGCTCACTCTCTCTTCCTTCCTTCCTCCTTCCGCTGGATCCGGTCACGCGGCGACGGTTGTGTGTGCGGGGTGCCTTCACTGCAGCAACACGTGAGAGCATGTAAATATGTGTGTGTGGGCGGTGTGTGTGCTGTTGGTCCTTTCAGAGCCTTCGAATTTCACAGTAGCGTTTAGCGCTTGTTTGCTTTCTTCGTAAGAGTGTGAGAAAAATAGAGAGACAAAATACCAATACAAAAAGAACAACAGTAACAACCGCCACCTATCCGCAGTGAGTGGCACCATCATCCCCGCCGCAGTCACTCCCAACAACAACAACTCACGCACACAGACACACGGAACGAGACGAAAGAACAGTGCACCGGGAACACACAGCGACTGCCACCACCAGCAGCAGGAGTTACGGCGGGCGCTTCAGCCACGCGTCAGCACGCACCGAGTAACACCCATACCCAGCAAAGCAAACAGCGGAATGCAAAGGAGCACAACCGCCCTTCGCAGCACCCGCGCGCTGCCGCCAGTCCTTTTATTGCTGTCTCCTCCAGCGCACCCGCTCCTCAGCCGCCATAGCCGCACATCATCCTGCACAGGCGAAGAATACCCCGTGGGCGAATTCAAAGCAAGAGACACTTCGGCACGTGCAGCAGCTGGGCGGGAATCAATCCACACTTGCCCAAGGCACCCTCAACACCACTCACTGGCTGCATGCCGCCACCCGCAACACGTCGAAAAAACAAATAGCAGCTTTCTGTCATGCCTCCTCGCAAGGGCCACCGCTGTCAAAACTTGTGCGTGCGTGCATTCTCAGCGTTTTAAACACGGCATGTGTGTGCATGTGCTTGTGTGTTTGGCAGCGCCTATAATTGCAGAGCAGCTGTGCGCCACAAGAGAGTCAGAAGAAAGCAACGGCAGAGAGAGGCAGATAGCACACACGCAAATTACTCATATCATCACACACACACAAACACACACACGCAGCCCGCGGAATGGGTGCTCTCAACCACAAAACAATGAAAAACAAAACAAAAATCCGAAGCGTGGGACGACCAGCGCACACACTCTCATTGCTCCCGTAAAGCAAAACACACACACAGGGAGAGAGAGAGAGAGAGAGGTCGCCCACTCAATGCAATGGAAACAAAACAGAAACAGTTACGGTGCTCCGCCCATGCAGCCAGGCAGGACGGCAGCGGTGCGTGTCGTGCAAAAGAGAGCACCAACGGGCATGCATGGGTGTGCATGCAATATATACAATGGGCACACTATGTGTGTGCTTCGTGGGATGAGGTGAGGGCGAGAGTCCATGCAAGGGGACACACACACACAGAGAGTGAGTGAAGGACGAGTGTTTGTGCGGGCGGTGCACGGCTCTCTCTCCCTCACTCTTACGCGGCCACCACCGCAGCAGCAGCAGCACACGCAACAACAAGAAGAAGAAGCAAAAGAGGGGAGGTGGTGTGGGAGACCGCGGTGCTGCCGTCACTGTCGCCAGGCGTCACCGTATCATTTGCTTTGGCGTCGGCGAGTGCTTTTTCTGTTTGTGTTGCTGCATCACCGGCTGTAGAAGCAAGGTTTGTATAACCAGTTTCGGAGTTCTTGTTTGTTCCTTCGGATTTAAGCACTTGAGCATTGCTATTGTCCGCATCCGCATTTTTCTGGGCATCGGCACTGCTACTTGCGGGGATGGGTGATGCTGTTGTTCCCACTGGACTGTCTTGCTCTGCCAAATCATCCCCTGAAGGCTGTTCCACCGCTTTGGACTCCGTTTCGTTTTCTGACGGCAATTTTTCATTCTTTTCTTCCTTTGAGTTCTGTGCGACGTTTGTTGCTCTACGGCTTCCTTCTCCTGCTGAAAAACTCGGTGCTGTTGATTTTTCTTCTGATGTTGCTGGTGCTGATCGTTCTGGTGATGGTGCTGCCGGTGATTGTGTTAATATTGGCGTTGTTTGTTGTACGGGTGGTTTGCTGGCGGCAGACGACGAACTGGAAGGAATTCCCGTCTCCACAGTATTCTGCACTTTCTCTTTTCCAGTTGTGACCTCCTCTGTGTCTGGACTATCTTCTGTGTCCTGTTCAGTGGAGGACTGCTCTTCTGCTTTTGGTTTTGGCATCGCGGATGCCTGTGATTTGGGCAGTGAGGGTGCTAGAGGCGTCTTTCCTGAATGCACACCTGTTTCTGGGAAATTATTCTTCCGAGGCGATAAAGCACCGTCGGCATTCTGCAAACCACCAGCAGCAGCATTGGGAATGGAAGGCGGAGAGATCACAACAGGAACAGGAACCTCCAAATTCAAATACTCACTTCCAGAACTTTCACTTGGGCCAACAACATCAACACCAGAAGGACTGCCACCACCACTTTCACTGAGACCAGATGCTGCCGGTATTGTTGCTGCCGCCTCTTTCGATGAACTTTCAGATTTTCCGGCTTGTGGCGTATCTTCTCTTTCTTTACTTTTCTCTTTTTCTTCTTCTGGTTATTGAAGACCACCAACATCCGTTTCTACTTCTTCCTCTTCATCCTTCCCAACTCTGTCTGTTGTTTTTCCTGTGCCTGTCCCCTCTTGCAGATTGGAATTGTCCCCATTATTTTTGTTCAAAGAATGCCCCGCGCCGTCAGGCCCTCGTTCGCCAGGCTGCGGTAATCCATTTGGAGCTTTCTCACTGACACCAGATACATGCTGTGAACCAACTAATGATTCATCCTTCATTTCGGCACCGCCTCCGCCCGCACCGCACCACAGCACGCAGAGGGCACACACCAGCAGCACACGGCCAGTCATCATCGCCATCACTCCTGTCACTTGCGTGTAGCCTCCAGCACAAACTAACTCCCCGTCAACGCAGCGTGAAAGCAAAAAGAGGGACAAGTCACACAACCACGTCACAGCAAAGTGACAAATGGGAGCACCCCAGAAGCAGCACACACCACGAGGCAGTTGGAAT
Organism: Trypanosoma cruzi; assembly: GCF_000209065.1. NCBI lineage: Eukaryota > Euglenozoa > Kinetoplastea > Trypanosomatida > Trypanosomatidae > Trypanosoma > Trypanosoma cruzi. Next base: position 358,917 of record NW_001849565.1, read on the forward strand.
CAGTGAAAGGGCAAAAACAAAAAAAAAAATACACACAGCCCCGCAATAATTGATCAGCAAGATAAAAATACAAAAAACAATTAAAAGCTAAAAACAGTAAACAAACAGCAATAAAGTAAAAACAAGTAAAAACACTAAAAAAAAGAGCTGCAACGAATGACTCCAGTGTGCATGCACCCACAAATATGCGTCCACGCAAAAAGTTGTCTACTTGTGCGCATGCATATGAGTGTGTCCGGGATTCTTTCAACGTGAAGGATGTAGGGAGCAACGCGGAGCACACAGCAGGGCAGCGGAAGCAAATGAAGCAAAACACAATTATTATTTTCCCTTATTTAGTTACATTGGACCACAGTGGACGCGCACAAGTCCCCGCGGCTGAGTGCTGGCACGCACAGCCCGCACACACCTCTTCAGCCCACAGTGGTGTACGCCAGCGCGGATGCGGCGAGCAGCAGCGGGGCACACACCCACGCAGGGCTGCTGAGGCTGCCGTCAATTTCGCGAAGACGTGACGGTGCGCTGGTTGTCGTCGTGGTTGGCGCCTCTGTAGTCGTAGTACTTGGTGCCTTTGTTGTAGTGGTCGTCGTCGTGGTTGTCGTTGTTGTGGTCGTAGTTGGCGCACTTGTAGTTGTAGTTGTTGTCGTAGTTGGTGCATTTGATTCCTTACGTTGTTCATTTGCCGTAACGGTACCCGTATTTTCTGTCTGTTCATTAGACTCCCCATCATCTTGATTCTGTGTAATATTGGAAGTATTTTGTGACTGTGGCGTTTTGGTTATTGTACCCTTTGTATGTGACGCAAGAGTCTTCATTTTTTGTGAATCTTCCCCCTCCTCTCTTGTCCGTGGCAAAGGAGAAGTTTTAAGAAGTGGATCCTTCACATGACCTGGTCCGTCTGGCTTAGAATCTGTTGGACCGGAATCTTTTCCAGCTTTACCAGATTTATCTTCACTCGTTGTCACGCACACGGACGGGCAGCAGCACAGGGCAAGCACCAACAGGGCGCACAGCAGACGGCAATTCATCATCGTGAGTGTGGTCGTTCAGTGGTGTGGAGCTGATCTGCACAGTGAGGGACATGGAGAGCGACAGGGGAGACAAGAGGTGCGGCAGACACACACACAGAGGGCAAACCACATGAGGAGAGGGCAGCAGCCAGGCATGCACCGTACGCCGCACACCACGCACGACACACACTCCACTCCACGGCAGCAGGCACACACACACACAGCCCTGCCGCAACACCAACACACAGATGGAAGAGGGAGAAGCAAACAGGAGCGGCACACAAGGCTCCACCGCATTTACACACGGCGAGAGCGGTCCGTCGTGACTGCACCCCTCACGGAGGGTACGCACACGCACACGAGAATAGGTGCAGCACACACAGAAACACAACAGCAAAGTAACAATAAGAAAAGAATGATCCCCGCACACCACGTGAATTGTTGGTCCACGGGAAGCGCAGCCAATATTCATCACAAAAACAATTCAGTTGCCTTCGGCCTTTGTTCATATTCAGCGCACATCACTTCATGCAGGCCTGGGAACCACCGCAGCAGCTGCCGCACACAAAAAAAATAAGCACAGGAAATGGTATAAAGCAAGCAACCGTTTATTTGTGTTTCTGTTTTAATTTTGGCAGATGCCTGCATGCGCTTTTTTGTTTTTTTCAGAGGGCAAGCCTTCATGCCTGCATCGTGTGTTGGGGATTTCTGCAGGGTGCGCAAGTATTTCTTTCCTCTTGTGAATTTTTCTTGTGTTGGTGCAGCCAAGAATTCTGTTTGTGTTGTTCCTGCCTTTCGCTGGCAAAGTGTTGCAATAGGTGTTTGTTTTTCCTTTCGTTGCTGTGGCACCTGATTCCTCACCGTTTATTGCGGTGGAAATGAAAATATTTGAGTGGGCTCCCACACACCAGAACGCACCTTCGCTCTTATTTATTGGTGCATGGAAGGGCATGTGTGTTTGGTGGTGTCTCGTCCATATATTTTGTGGGTGCACATTCCCCTGCAGGCTGAGGGCGGGGTGACGCTCTGTCGCGGTGCACTTCCCTCGCATGCCGCCCACTGTGGTTCATCATGCATCACCCTCTCACATACTCCGTGGTGCCACACCGCTTATATTATTGCAGCCGCTGTGATTCCGCGTATTTCACGCACTTGATTGTGCCACAATACATCCGCTCGTGTGGCCGCCGCATCCAAACAGCGGTGCCCAACACCGTGAGCGGCAGTCCACATCCTTGCATGCCCCAACGCAGTGGTGTTTGACTGTCAGCCAGGCGCCAGACAACAAGAGAGTCTTGTGCTGGCAGTAGAACACACGGAGCTGCAGTGAATGACTCGGGCGGAGACGCATCTATTCGTCGCAAAGCAGTGAAAAGGAGTCGGGGAAAATAATGCCGGCTGCATTCACGACACCACATCCACAGCCAAAGCATGCGACGTGATGCGTGTTTCACTGGTGCTGTGAAATGCCTGCAGACGACGTCACTAGTGGAGGCGCACCACCCATGATCAGCGGACAGATAATAATCGGCATGGGAGGCCACAAAAGGCAGCAACGACGCCAGCAGCAGGAGCAGCTCTCTCTCTCTCTCTCTGTTGCCTCCGAGAAGTAAATATTCCACCAGCCACAGCTGACTGTGCCATCGTGACACTCCATGCACGTCGTGGCTGCGTCAACACATCCTGTTCCCTGCAGCGCCTCAAAAGATGCCTCACTCCGTCCACTAAGTGCATCGATGCGGGCCGTGCCTGGGCTGTTCGTGAGGACCACAACGATGTGAGGGTCACCGAGTCGCAGCATGTTTGTTGTGACGCTGTTGCATGGCACCTGCACACACACACACACGCAGCGCCTGCACCCCTCCCTTTTGTTTCCGCCCTCTGCCGGAGTGGCCACACACACGGGCAGCAGCAAAATCATTTCACCCTCGACAATCCAAAATCAACACCGACATCCCTCGCGACGCAAACATCTCAGTTGCCAGCACGGGCTTCCTGTCGCTCTGCCATCGACGCTGAAACACGGCACAGTGCACGCACTTATTTTCCTCGTGTGCAGTCAGCCGTTTGCTTCACACATTCTTCGATGGGCTGACGTCCATAAAAGCACGCCACAAAAGCCACTGTGATCGCACACGCTCTTGCGATGAGCGTCGGTGTGTGCATGGATCCGCTGCTCACACGTGCTGGCAGGCAGCCTGCAGCCGGTGCCCTCGTGCCTGTTCATCGGCTCCAGAATGGGAAAGGGAAAATGGCCTATTCCCGATGCACTTATTCCCACCAGCAGCACCAACACGCTGGTCGCCAGCCGTCATTCCTCAGCACATCCAGGAATGCCGAAAAGTGACGTGGAACTGTCAGCCAGCAATGCCACAATCCCCGCACACATGTCGGCTCCACCAGAGAAGACACACAAACTACAAACAACAACCTCCACATGTCATCCGAACATCATTCCGACACACCGCGACACGCCAAACAGAAGTATTCGTCACTCCATGCACCTCCTCACACAATCACATAGTCCATGCACCACGCACGGCAGCAGCTCACACGTGGTCAAACAAATGTTCTTCGAATCAGTCTTGCCCACGTCCTGCAGTGGGAAGTAAACAAAAGAGACGGGCTGCCAAACCACAAAAGAGTGCCACGACTGGCCGCAAGTCAAAGAAACGCAGCCACCCAAATGAATTCAGTCCTAATGCCCTCAACCTCCCACCTTCCCCCACAAAAGCTGCAAAAGATTGAAAACAAAAATAACGTCCAATAAACTCTTTGCGCAAAACAAAAGAAGCCGCATCGCCTTATGCTGTCATCCGGGGTCGTTGTCGTATTCACGAGAAGGGGCGCTAACCTTTTTTTCAAACGACGCCGCACACCCGCGACGCATCGTGAGGCGGTGCCCGCGCACCTTCACCACGCAGCGCGATGAAAATGAAAGAAACATTCTTGAACCAGACCGCTAAGCAGACCGCGCCACGCCGCCGTCAGCCGCGGCTGGGCGCAGAGGCTGGGCGTCCCGGCACACCATGCGATCCTTTCTTGTCGGGTGCGTCCACAGTGCGTCACACCACGGCGGCAAGGCAACCGCTCCGTGTCCGGCCCCCACTCACCTCCACAGCCTGGAAGCGCGGCACGGCGACACCTGCACAGCATCGCTCGTCCCACGCGTTTCAAAGAAGGATACTTCTGTCCACCCGGAAGCCAATCCAGCACCGCTGCGGAGGATCATTGAGTTCCGCGCACCCGGACAGCACGAACGGCTCACACGTCTCCGTTATATTGAGGACGTGCGTGGCGTAGCCCACATGGAAACCACGCCGCCGCCGACGCACGGGAAGGCAGCGACGAGTATTCTGCTGCCGGGAGATGCCGTCCTCAAGGAACTTCGACGCTTCGGCAGCCACATGAGGATCTTCCCGCGCCACATCCGCGCCCCTCATGCTGAGCAGTGGATTTTCGTCTGGGGCACTGTGAGCTGCGACGGGGTGGGCGTCTTCCAGCCACGGCACGCCCAAGACAGCTAGGACGACGACGCCAGACGATAGGCCCTTGAAGCGGCCTGCGCCTCTCTGGGACTGTATGACGCAGGCCGCTGGACGGACGGCTCGTCGTCTCTCGCTGAGCATGCGTCTGGATTCGCTGCACTGCCATTCGACTCCCCGGGCAGCGGAGCTCCCTGTGGGGCCTCACCGCACAGCTGCCGGCAGCCTTGCATGCACCTGCCGAGCGGAGTGTCCTGCCACTGAGCATGGCCTCAGACACTTCCCAGTTCCCCGCCTGGCAGCGGCATCCCAATCGCCCACACGAGTTTCTGTTGCCACAGACTGCCTCTCGGCGATGGAATCACTCCGCCTTGGCCCGCTGGCGGTGCACGACGACGTCACCGAGGAGATTTGAACCGTGCCGCTTTTACTGGCGGATCGAGGTCGCACAGTTGGCTCCGCATTTTCCCCATGACACTGCGGAATCCCACGCAACGTGACAGCGGACACTGACGCCGTCATGGCACGATCCCTCCCGCAGGACTGCGCCAATGCGTGGCAAGTGGGCTACCTCACCGCAGTCAGGCGACCGTAGTGGAAGGATTTCCAGGAGGAAAAGGAAGCCGCGCACACCGCACGACCGGCGCTTGTCAGCGTGGCGAGGACTCTATTCCCGGCGTCCGCCCGGACATTTTGCCCCGAGCCGCAGCACCGCGCACAGGCGCGACGGGACTCCTGCCCACTCTTCGAAAGGCCTGCGCGCGTCCTGCGGGTTACAATTGGCCCTTTGTGTGTCGGTGGCGCCGTTCCTCCCTCACTGCGGTGGCCGGCCCGCCACTGCCTCCGCCGGAACCTCTTCCAGACGTGAGCGCCGCAACTTCTTGTCGACCAGAGAGCGGCGGATTGACGTCCTCCTGCGCAACCTGCGGCAGAGCGCGCTCGTCCGTCCACAATATGACGGCACATGCCCGACGAATCTGCCCTGGCGCTCCAATCTTTGAAAGCCTCAAATTCGCTTTTTGCCACAGGTCTGCGGTCTTCAAAAGCAAGCGCTTCGCGCGTAGTTTGCTACAGAAAATGCCAACAGCATCAACAGGCCAAACACGGACAAAGCAACTCCGCAAGCTCCAGCGACAACCGTAATTCTTCAGCCACCCATCTGCTGCAAACACCACTGGCCGCTGAGCGCCCCAGACGGTCCACGGAAGACTCTGCCACACATGCTGTGGGAATACCCCCGTCTTTGAGAGCTGGGCGTTGGATTATTTGGGGATACCCCCTCACACGACAGCGCCGCTCAAGAAGGAAAAACGGCAACGGCCCACGCACTGCCATCGGAATCTTGACAAACAATAGACGCAACATATAGCAAAAACATTTACCTGGAACGCTGTCCGGACCTTGCGGTTGTCAACAGGAGCCGCACAAGACGGGAATGAAAAGGGGCGAACGGCGCGGGGGCGGGGTTCGCCAAATCCTCGATGAGCATTTACACCAGATGAGTGCGTATTTATGTGTGCGCATTGTGGTGGCGACTGTCGCGGCGTGATCCCTCCATTCGGGTTGGCGTGCGTGTCCATATATATGTGTGTGCGTGTGTGCGTGTGTGCGTGTGTGCCTTGATAGCTCACGCGATGCCGGATTTCGAGCTCTTCCAGCCACACGACCCCGCCGCAGGGTGGGGATCAAAAAGCGGGCGGGCGGGACGGCAGAAGCAAAAATAAAAATAAAAATTGTTTAGATGCCTCCCTGCTTCCGGAACCGCGCCATTCGCCGATTCATAAAATAGGGACAAACATTCCAGTTGTTTTTTGCCTCTTGCCTTTCTTGTGGGATTGAGCGAGGCAAAAAGAATGAAAAGAGGGGCTGCGGCAACGGTCCCGGGATCAGGGAACGCACCGTGGTGCGTCGCGCCTTGCGCGAAGGTTCCTGGCGGGAACACCGTGTGGTACCCCGGAATGTGCCCGACACGCCCTAAACACGCTGTTTTTGTTTTCCAGACGACAAAACAAAATGCGCTCGATTGTTCGAAGATCGAAATTAACACCTTACGTGAAAAGGGGTCGCGCAACCACATTTCCTTAGCTCAGTGGCGAACACGCTCACAATTTCATCCGGGACGCGGGTTCGAGTCCTAAAGAAGCCTATTTTATTTTCCTTTTTTTTTTATTCTTTTTTCTTATTGCTTTTTAAACTTCTGGTTTGCAGGCAGGTGTGCGAGTTCTGCAATCGCACTGATTCCAACTGCCTCATGGTGTGTGCTGCTTCTGGGCTGTTGCCGTTTGTTATTGTGCGTGGTTGCATGAATTGTCTTTTTTCTTTTACCCTGCGTTGACGGGGAGTTAGTTTGTGCTGGAGGCTACACGCAATTGACAGGAGTGATGATGGCGATGACGATGACTGGCCGTGTGCTGCTGGTGTGTGCTCTCTGCGTGCTGTGGTGCGGTGCCGGCGGAGTGTGTGATGAAGGACAAGAGGCCGGTACCCTTTCGCCGCCTCCTGGGTCTGTGCATGGTGATCAGGGGGGCGTGTTGAGTGGTATTGGCCGTATGAAGCCTTCTGATATTGATGGACAGGTGGCTGTTGATGGTGGTGTGAGGGATCGAGAGGAATCTAAACACCTTTCCAGCCATGTCCCTTTGGTTGATGCGAAGGATGTGACTCCAGCTGGTATTGGCGGGGCGGGGAATGGTGCTGTGGAGGAAGTCGCTCCAGAAGAAAATGAGTCGCTTCAGAATAGCTGCGATGAGGATGGAGAAATGTCAGAGGGTTGCGTTAAAGTGCAAGGGAGTAATGGTTTCCCGGGGAGTGGAGGCGGCCATGTGGATCGCGGGAGGCAGCAAGATGATCGAAACCCGCCGCTGCCTTTGTCAGATCAGACATCCTCAGAGGAAATAAACTCACCGTTACCGGCTGAGGGAAAACCAAAAAATCGGCGGCCGGTGTCACGCCAATTACCGGTGGAGGAGGAGCAAACGGATCCAGTCAACATTCGACTCCAGGAAGAAGCGGCGACACTCGAATCAGAGGCCGTGCGGAATGTTGCCAGCAGCCACAGTCAAGAGAGTGCCGCTGAGTTGGCCAACGGTACTCTGCCAGCTCATGCAAGAGTGACGGAAGCAGAAGACCGATCCAAACATATTGTTGATCCTCACAAGGACGCTGCGGAAAAACAAAAAAAGCCCGCCCACACCACTGGGAAAAGTAAATCAACAGCAGCGTCTGGCGATGCGCACAAAACTACCGCATCACCTGCGGCAGTGGATAATGAAGCTGCCATCAAAAAGGCAAAGAGTCCTGGTGACGCAAGCAGCCTCACAAGCATAAGCGACAACTCCTCAAACAATGACACCGAACAGAACAATGCGAGAGACACAAGTGAAGAAGCGTCACACAGCACGGAGAATGCGGCCACTCACAGTGCAGGAATCCCAAGAGCACCAAATACCACAGTCAAAACAGATGATACGGCGACGCAAGAAGACAGCAACAGTGACGGCAGCAACGTCAAAATGGGTGAGGCAGCACCACAAACAACAGGGACTGCTCAAGCAAATGATACAGTGACGACAGGCGAAAGTGACAGCAGCACCGCGGCCTCCCACACCACCTCCCCTCTTTTGCTTCTTCTTCTTGTTGCGTGTACGGCTGCTGCTGCGGTGGTGGCCGCGTGAGAGTGAGGGAGAGAGAGCCATGCACCGCCCGCACACACACTCGTCCTTCTCTCTCTCTCTCTCTGTGTGTGTGTCCCCTTGCATGGACTCTCGCCCTCACCTCATCCCACGAAGCACACACATAATGTGCCCATTGTATATATTGCATGCACACCCATGCAGGCCCGTTGGTGCTCTCTTTTGCACGACACGCACCGCTGCCGTCCTGCCTGGCTGCATGGGCGGAGCACCGTAACTGTTTCTGTTTTGTTTTTATTGCATTGAGTGGGCGACCTCTCTCTCTCTCTCCCTGTGTGTGTGTTTTGCTTTACGGGAGCAATGAGAGTGTGTGCGCTGGTCGTCCCACGCTTCGGCTTTTTTTTTTGTTTTTCATTGTTTTGTGGTTGAGAGCACGTATTCCGCGGGCTACGTGTGTGTGTTTGTGTGTGATGATATGAGTAATTTGTGCGTGTTCTATCTGCCTCTCTCTGCCGTTGCTTTCTTCTGACTCTCTTGTGGCGCACAGCTGCTCTGCAATTATAGGCGCTGCCAAACACACAAGCACATGCACACACATGCCGTGTTTAAAACGCTGAGAATGCACGCACGCACAGGATTGTGGCTGCGGAGGCCCTCGCGAGGGGCGAAGAAGCCTGCATTTTGTTTTTTCGACATGTTGCTCGGTGTGTGCTGACGCGTGACGAATAACAACACGCCCCAATAAGCAGAAAAGAAGTAAAACAAAATGGCGCTGAGCGGCACACCGGTAAGCCAAAAATACGCAATCACCAATAAAAAAGCCGGCGATCACCCAGCAGGCACATCAAAGCCTCCTAAAACCAACCTGGAATAGACAAAAAAAAGGGGGCGATCATAGAAAACAAAGATCCGCCCCCCCAAACAGGAAAAGCATTTTAAAAAACGCGATCCTGTTTTTTGTCCTTACTGCCGGGGTTGGCCGCCGCAAGGAATAAAAAAGAGTAGGGCGGTGGCCCCGGACGAGAGATACATGACGACGAATCGAGGTATCCACGCTGCGGCGGCGCGCCCTAAACATGTCGCTTTCGTTTTCCAGGGGACAACGCAAATGTGCTCGATTGTTCGAAGATCGAAATTAACACCTTAAGTGAAAATGGGTCGCGCGACCACATTTTTTTTAGCTCAGTGGCAAACAAGCTCACAATGTCATCCGGGGCGCGGGTTCGACTCCCGCGAGGGCCCATGGCTTTTTAGCGCGAATACCTTAAGGAAGGGCACGCTCCCGGGCCGCTTCTCGAAGACACGAGTTTTTTCTTTTTTTTTTTTTTCTTCTCTTACCAGTCGTAGTAACTACGCCTCAATTGTGCAGCCCTGGTAAGCGTACGAAGGAATTCAGCAGCAAGGATAACCTTACTCCGCGGGCAGCCATGTAAATGGCTCCAACATCCGCCCTAAGAGAGAGACACGAGTCGGTAACAGAAACAGTGATCGGCGTCCCATGCTGCGAGGAGCTCCTCAGGGGTCCGTACTGGGACCATATTTGTTCTCCCTTTACGTGCACCCACTTCTCAATCTGCTGAACAGCTTTGCGGGTGTCACAGCAGACATGTATGCGGACGACCTCTCTATTATCGTTAAGGGGCAGTCCCGGGAAGACGCCATTCCCGCGGCCGGCATGGTTCTTGAAAAACTGCATGGGTGGAGTCAGGAAAATGGCCTGGCCATCAACTCGTCAAAGTGTGAAGCCGCTTGGTTCACGCTCTCCACGCACACGGAGTCAGATTATGATCGTGAAGGAAAGTGGCCCCTGGTAGTGGCTGGATGTGAAATCCCAGTCATGACCATGGGGGCATCGCGAACTACGAAGCTTCTTGGCATGGATCTCGATCCACGACTGACGCTAAATGCGGCGGCCTCCAAGCAATGCGCTGCCACTTCGCAACGGATATCGCAGCTACGCTGCATTGCGCATAAAGAGGCGGGACCATCTCCACATGACCTACGCACGTTCGTCATTGGATACGGTGCTTCCAAATTACGCTATGGCGGCGAGCTCATATGGGCAGTAGCGACGGATTCAGCGAAGAATGAGATGCAGAAGACGTATGCAACCCTGGCACGCATTGTCAGCGGAGTTCCGAGCACTGTCGACCCGGAATCCGCACTTCTAGGGGCTAATATGCCGCCGCTGCACGTCCTTTGCCTGCGCGCGCGGCTCTCCATATTTGAGAACACACGCGCATGTCAGATGGACTGGATGCGAAGACCTCCGCCTGAGCCACCGCCCCGCGCAGGTTTCCGCATCTCGCCATTGTCTCGGGACGAGCTATATGCCATCGTAGACGCATACACAAAGGACTATGGCATCACTCAGAGCTCACCACGCGAAGAGCGGTTCTTTCGCAGCTCCATTCCTCCCTGGTTTGCGGCCTCCGCACACCAGGTCACCATTGGCGTGGAACTTCCGATAGACCACTCAATAACTGACGAAGAAGAGCTGACAAGGGAAAAGCGACGAGTCAGCGAAGAGGCTCTAGCGCTGCACAGCCATTGTTTGTGGATACTCGCGACGGATGGCGGTGTAGACGTTCCCAAGTCAGCCGGGGTTGGAATCCTGCTCTCATCCCTCAATTCATCGGAGATAATAGAAAAGGCCAGTATAAACTGCGGTGCACGCCCATGCAGCTACAGGACGGAATCCCGTGCGCTGCTTCTAGCCCTGGAGAAGCTGATTATCCCTTGTATCCGCTACAAGCGTAAAACCCTGCTTGTGGTTACAGACAGTCAGTCTCTTCTTGCGGCTTTAAACAAGGGCCCTCTCAGTCAGACAGACTGGACGGAGGATCAGATCTGGCAACGTCTCTTGACACTAACGTGTGCTGGCTGGTCTGTGTAGCTGCAGTTTTGTTACGGACATTGTAGAATACATGCTAACGAGCTTGCAGATCAGTATGCGACGCAGACCATGGCAACTGGACAATACACGGAGCACGGAACCGCACCTTTATGGCATACGGATCTGCTGACATGTTTTACTACCCTGCTCACCAACAAATGGCGTAGTACGATTCGTCAAGACACTCATCGCTACTTGCTTTGCGGCACAAGGCCATCAGATCTTAGCGGTAAGGACCTGATCACTCAGGAAATTCTTCACCGTCAAGAACTGGTTCACCTCGCAAGGGCAAGGTGCGGCGAATCTGAGCTCTGGGGTCGACTATACTGGGCTGTGAGAGATTGCACGAACCAACACCGTTTCCGCAACATCTCACCGGAACAGTCTGCATATATGCGCTCTAACAACGATCCAACTGCACCGGGGACGGGCACTGTTTCCCCGTCGGCAAGGGACGAAGACGACTCTCCAGTAAGGGGACGAACCGTCACACGCCGTCGGAAGGAGAAATGTCCGTACTGCGATTCTACATTGACGGGATTCTCGAATCTCGTTAGTCACTGTCGGTCATTTTACCCGAAACATCCTCCACCGCTTCCCGAGCTCAAAATTGATTTCTGTGACATGATTTTCCCCACACGTAGAAGCACCGCACAGCACAGAAGTCGCTGCGCACACAACCCAGACGCCACTCGACATCTAAACAGCAGTGCCAGGAGGCGATCTCTGCTGCCGCAGGATCGGCCAGCTTCCACAAGCACGCCAATTGGCCCGCAGGAAACCTTGCACCATCTGCTTCTAGAATGTCCAGGCGCCTTGGCTGTGCGCCAAAGATTGGGCATTGAACAGGACCTTCGCCACGGAAAGTTCTCTCAATGGCAGTTGCTTCATAGCAGGAAACTTTTGTCGTTGCTCGACCACCTCTTCGGCACTCAGATGGCATCGTGTGGCTAGAAGTTTTGGTAAGAGTAGGGGAAAACCCGAAGAAAATGTAAAGAACGGGAAAAAAAAGGAGGAAGAGGCGGAATGCCATCAATGGACCGGAGTGAATTTTCCAGTCAGTAGCAGTGAAACAAATGGACGGGCGTTCACGAATTATTCTTATTTATTGTGGAAAAGAAGCCGAGATAACTTCGTAATGTTGTACTCAATGTGTATCTCAGCAGTTACCATAACTCACTGATGCCGTATTTTATTGAGACTGCACCAGTTATTCAATCCATTCATTTATTCTGTCAAGGTAAGCCAATTGACAAGCATACAAACAGCTAAAGTGTGATGTGAAAGGCCCAAAAGAAAAAACACACACAAGGATGCGTCACACTCTGCTATTCCAGGTGCTGCTGCTCTGCTGCGTCTCTGGTTCTGTTGCCGTCGCTGAGCATCACAGCTTCTCCGATGAAATTGAAAAAAAGGTTGGACCACGGACGACAGCAGTGGTGCTAGAGCTGCCAACTCGGGGAGGTGGCATGTTGCGGGCGATGACTGCCTCGGCTCCCGAATGGGCGCCCATCCGCTTTCAAGTCTTCACGGAGGATCTGAACGATCCCTCAAAGTACTGTACCGCCGAGGGGCAGATTCGTCCGGACTTTACTGGGGGAACTGTTGAGTGTAAGGAAAAGGATATTTTAACGGAGGAGAAAAAGTCCATCATGTTAAAATCTCTTATTCCCCGAGCACTTAAAATGCACACGGATCGTCTCCTTGTTAAGCCTCTCACGGTCAATGTTATTGTACCATGGTACTTGTCAGGTATATGCGCTCAGTTTACAATACCCAGATCCCACCACACAGAGGGTGTGAGCGCTGCGGACATGTACTTGTATGTCTCCGCTGCCCCTATAAAGATTTCCACTCTTGCGTGGGCTACTACATGCTTAAAATTACCCGATGGACGTCCTATTATTGGTGTGATGAATTATGGCCCGAGCTCTGTCACTGATTCGGAGTACGGTGTTCGTACTTTAGCGCATGAGATTGGACATGCTCTTGGGTTTACTTTTAGGATAATGAAGGAACGCAAAATGGTGAAAGAGGTTGAGGGTGTGCGTGGCAAGGCAAAGGTGCTGCAGGTGTCGTCACCCAAGACGGTGGAGAAGACTCGTGAGCACTTCAACTGCGTGAATGCTACCGGGATGGAGCTGGAGGACGAGGGTGGGGAAAGGACAGCATTGTCGCATTGGAAGAGACGCAACGCAAAGGACGAGCTGATGGCTGGTATTCCCGGAATCGGATACTACACGGCGTTGACAATGGCTGCTTTGGAGGACACCGGGTTTTACATGGCAAATTGGGGAAAGGAGGAACCGATGTCATGGGGCAACAACTCCGGCTGCGCGCTGCTGACGGAGAAATGCGTGATAAATGGCGTCACCCAGTATCCAGAGATGTTTTGCACCGCTGAAAGCAGTCTTCTTTTGTGCACGTCGGATCGCCTGGCGCTGGGGCACTGTACAATAGAACTCTACGACGCTCCCCTTCCCCCACAATTTCAGTACTTCTCGAATCCCAAACTTGGCGGTGTTCCAGACCTTTTAATGGACTTCTGCCCTTACATTGAAACGTATGTCGACACTGGGTGCAGTAATGGGGACGCAACCGTTATGCGTGGGAGCCGCGTTGGCCCGAAATCAAAGTGCTTAAAGGGGGATGGGCTTGCCGATTTCATGGGTCGTATTGGTGACGTGTGCGCTGAGGTGTCGTGTGAAAAGGGCGAGGTGAGCGTGCGGTACCTTGGAGACGATGCGTGGCACAAGTGCCCGGAGGGCGGCAGTATTACACCAACTGGGCTGTTCATGCAAGGGAGGATTTTGTGTCCAAAGTACGACGATGTATGTATTGTCTTCGATACAATTAATGAAAGTGGAGACGTGAGCAGTTTGCTGTCAGCTTTTCCCCGATTCCATTGATTATGCTGGTTCTTATTTTTATTTCAATGTGTTAATGATTTTGTAAAAAAACGCGTTTTGTAACCGTTCAATTGTAAATTTGCCAGTTTTTGGTCAGTACTGTCAATTTGTCTTCTTTAATCATTTTTAACCCCTTACGGGCACATTTATCCCCAATTGAAAAGAGATGTTTTGATAGTAATATATATGTATTTGCGGCCGAGTGGCCTCTACTTTTTCTCTGCTATTTGCTTTAGGTCAAATTATTATTTTTCCAAATTGAACCGGATCGTGCGTCAAGAACGCAAAAGAAACAGTGCGTGTGTGGGGCGGCATTTATAGAAAAGAAGCCATTTGTATTGTTGGAGCGTAGTAATTTTTTTCTTTTAAATTTGTTTGTCATTTTTTTTTTTTTTTTTATGGTTACGAGAGGAATGGTGTGAACGGAGGTGTGTCTAGAGGAACACCCAATAATAATGTCTTCTTCTGGGAGCTTGTGAAGAGGATGAACGCGAGGAATGTTGGTTGCCCAAATTAATATATCCTCCATCAAAGGCGAATATATTTATTTGCGATAATTGCCCATCTTTCGAATGCTCTGCAACACCGCGATGGAAGGAGTCGAGGAACCGATAACGGCAAGACGAATGCTTTTTTTCTTTTTTTTGCTTTCTCACTCATCCTCTTTTGATTCCTGCCTTTCGGCGGGGTCTTGTGGTTGGAAGAGCACAAATTTTTCCACTTCGTAATGAATAAACATCATCCATCTGAATAGACCGCACCGTGTCAGGAGAGTGGCTTCCCGAATATACATGTATTTAATTGGAGCAAGCATTGAGGATGTGGCAAAGCCACCGCCTCTCCATTTACCTCTTTTCCCTCTTTTGCTTGATTTCTTTAGATAATTTTAGGATTCGTGCAGCGGCGCAGGCGATTATTCTCTCCTATCTATTCTTGTGAAGCCTAGCGCAAAGAATATTTATTGAGGGAGGAATTTATGGGTGGATTCATGGCTCGGACGGTGTCCACGAGACGGACACGCCCACAACCACATTCTGAGGTTGTGCGGTCCAACGGCACTTTCTCCACTTTGCCCAGCGACTAGCCCGCCATTGAGCCACCACGTGGGCGGCGTTCTCACCATTAGCGGGCGGCAAACTCGTTGCAAGGCGGGAACAAGACAAAGGAACAAATTGCACCTCGTTGCGACACTCTGTCGCTGCCATCACCGTGCCGAGGAACCCTGAGTCCATTCAAGCCTCTTTTGAGGAGGAAGAAGCACACCGCTGTTTGGAACAAGTGGGCGGCACTTGAAGGAAGGCAGTTGGCGCTGCAGCGCCCATATGAGTGCGCTTGGGCTTGGTTGGAGGAGCAAAAATACTGAAATGCAGCTCAGATGCCCACGCGCAGTCCCAGGCGGTGCGGATTCGATCGGCGCCGATGCAGGAGTCGCTCATGGTCATCAATGGAACGACAACTTGGCGACCATCAGCACTCCGCAAGGCCCGTCACAAGTCTCCACCGCCCCTGCCACGGGAAGTTGGAATGCGTCCCATACGGCAGAGGCAATCGGAAGATCCTACAAATTCATGACGTGTCAGAGGGATTAGAGCTGTTACTCGGCCCACGGGGCACACGGGGGACCAAGTGGGGAATCCGTGGGAGGCGGGGGCTCGTACGGAGGATCGCGGTCGCACCATTTGACGGCGTATTCAAATGCATGATGGATGCGACGCCTGGCCACGGCTCCTGGATGCGTCTTGGGCTACCTTTGCGACGCCGGCCGCGCCAGATCCCGGCATGCAGACAGCCGTGAGGGGAACGGTGTGTCCTGGGCGTGCGCCATTCGCGGGGAGGAGATGCTTACGGAATCGTGCTAGTTGGCAGGGCGACTGCGTACACTCAGTCATATGGATCCTCGGGACAGTGAATAACGATGCTGGAGTGCGGATCCAGGACATTCAGGGTGCTATCGAGGTGCCCAGAAATGGGACCGCCCTTTCCCCCAGGCATTTCAGAGAGCAAACAAATAGCATGCCGCGCCCCCGCCCAATGAAGCACGATGCTGCAAACGTGGTTGGATTGGAAAATACAACACGGCGTGCCGAGTGAAGCTGCGCAAGGAGGCCTATAAACAAACAAAAAAGGACTTTCGGCTCCGGAAGCGACGGCTTCTGGGCCGGCACAGGTGGGGCGCCGCAATCAATGTCCGGGTGCGGCCGCTCGGCATGTTTTTTCTCTCAACGCCGCGCTCGTGGTGATGCCGTGGGCCACCTCACCAGGACGTCGTGCGGTTGACACCTTTGGTGTAAACGAGCTGGCGCACCGGGCGACGGTGCTGTGGGCACAATTGGCGCCGGGGAAGGACGGCACACGACCATATTTTCTGAGGGCCACAGCATCGTTTGGCGCACCCATAGCCGTCGGGTTGCGTTGCGGGAGAAGGAGGATTGCTCGCCCTAGCGACGAGTGGGCGTGTGCGCTTTTCATTCCTGAGGTGGATCCGACGGCGGATAAATCCAACGGCACGCGACTGTGTTGACGATTTGTGGAACGACACTGTGTTACGATCCGTCACCTCGACGAGCGATGGGAACGAAATGAATTTGAGGATCTCCGCACAGCATGCACTGCTTGTGGGAAAGGCAGGTAGTATTTGTGAAGCGTTGGAAGGGACCGTCGCGGGATGGTCTGGCGGTGCCTTTTGCGGCGGTGTTGGACAAGCCGTCAGGACAGAGATGGCGGTTCATCGCATGGCCAAAGGCAAGGAACGCCCGGGAGGACGCTGAGGTAACGTTTGCTCTGCCATTTCACATTTCCCAGTATCTTAGCGCAAAGTGGGACGAAGCCGCTGCTTTACTGGACTTGGTTGCGTCTTTTTACAGGCGGCTCTTTTGGCGGATATGCACGGGCGAGTTTCCGCTGTCGAGTGGAATTCGTGGATCTCGTGGAATTGACTCGCCCCACACGGGCCACGAGAGTTGTCCGGAAGTTCCCCGCACCGCCGCGAGGGTCTTGGCGGAAGACACCGAGATGGTAAGACCGCAGTCTGTGGTGCCGCGCGTGGTAAGGGCACCTGTTTGGGTTTGCGGTATCCGAACCAGCGGGCTGCGGAGGAGTGTGGTTCAGCGGGGCCACGGTGCGGCCAAGAAGTGGCACCAACGGGAGAACAGGAGGCTCTCGCCAAGAGGTGTGAAGCCATCGGTGCATCCTTAAGCCGCGAGACGAAGAGCGCCGCCTTGAGGCGCCATGCGAAGACGAGGATTGAGGGAGGCCGCGTTTCTCTGAAAGCATACGGCCAAGGGTGTGGATGGTGTGGCCCTCGTATGATGCTGCGCGGCGGTGCGGGGGATTCCCTCTTTTGACATTAGCTCTTGTTTTTTCAACATATTGCGTCCCTGAGCGTCGTGTCCTCACGATCCCGCAGACGTGCCGCCATACGCACCGAAATTGCGGCAGGAGCGACCCCGCAAATTGCCGGAGAAGGAGCTCGTTTGCCTTGGGGCGGCCTCGCCAGCTCCTGCCATGTTGGCGACAGACGCGTCCATGCACGGATGGAGCGGTTTACTGCTTTGGGGCGGGGGACTTGTTGGCGGCTGGCGGCACGCGGGAACGGGTGCCAAACGCAATTCGCCCGCCGACGAGACCCCGATGGGATCACCACTGGTGGAGTTTCGCTGCCCAACATGTGGCTTTTAGCAATAAACCAATGACGGACCGACCCGCCACCGCACGGCACGCCACGGGCATCGACCAGACATCGTGAAAACCGGCCAACGCGAATTGTGCGATGAAGCAATTCCGCATCCACTCCGCTGCCCGGTTCTGCCGGCAGTTAGAGAAAACATGAGGCGGACACTTGGGAAGTGGGGAAGCTGTGCCTCACGGAAGGGTTGGCGCAGTTTCTTCTCGGGGTGGAAAGGCTCTGCCCCCCAACAGTGCTTCTGCGCGGCGAGAAGGCACGAAGCTCCTCGAAGATGCGGCGCAACGTCGATGCTGGTGGCAGGCGCCTCCTCATTTCTCATTATTTATCGATTATTTGGTTGGTTGATTTATGGTTTTGTTATTGTGCTGATTATCGGCAGCGATGGATTACTGAGCCGCGGCGCTATTCCGGGGCGGAGGCGTGACAGGGTCGTGTTTCACGCCCTCTGCTGCAGCTGCCTCTCCGGGGGCCGGGGCTCTCCTTCACGTCTCCACTCAGCAGGGCGGACGTGCTCGACGATGGTGGCCGGCGTGCGGGTCGTCGAATTTATTTGAGGAAACACGAGAAAAAACAAAAACAAAAAGCGGTTGGAGCCAGCTTCCTTAGCCACGGAGGGACGGGTTGTAGCGCACGTGCGTGTTCGCTGTCGCCATCAACCCCTGGGAGGTGCTGCGGAGGGAATTCTTCCCGCACGCAAGAGGCGCGCACACGGCGGACGGCCTTTGCGCTGCTGGAGGAACTCTCAGTGCTGCGGGGGAGTCACAACGCACCATGGGTCCGGTGTGTTGGCTTTCGGGGCAGCTTTTGGCAACGCTCCGAACCGCCGTGTTGAAAGGACCGGCGTGGTCATGGGGCGGTGGAGAGAGCAACGGCGAACACGGCGAATTTAACGCGATGGGGTGGCAGGTGGTGCAGTGCGGAAGAGACGGTCATGATCATTGCACCGCCGGCGCGCCTGTAGCCGAGCACCTCGAGAGAACGACGATGAAAGGAGGTTCGTCCGGATTACTCTTCGCATCCCCGCTTCAGGGCTGCCCATCACGATGGGGTTGCCGTGCGGTGATGCCACATGATATGGGCTGCTTGGAGAGAGTGTGTGCTGTGCGCTGCTTCTAGCCCTGGAGAAGCTGATTATCCCTTGTATCCGCTACAAGCGTAAAACCCTGCTTGTGGTTACAGACAGTCAGTCTCTTCTTGCGGCTTTAAACAAGGGCCCGCTCAGTCAGACAGACTGGACGGAGGATCAGATCTGGCAGCGTCTCTTGACACTGACGTGTGCTGGCTGGTCTGTGTACCTGCAGTTTTGTTACGGACATTGTGGAGTACATGCTAACGAGCTTGCAGATCAGTATGCGACGCAGACTATGGAGACTGGACAATACACGGAGCAAGGAATTGCACATATATGGCATACGGATCTGCTGACATGCATTAACACCCAGCTCACCAACAAGTGGCGTAGTAACATTCGTCAAGACACTCATCGCTACTTGCTTTGCGGCAAAAGGCCATCAGATCTTAGCGGCAAGGACCTGATCACTCAGGAAATTCTTCACCGTCAAGAACTGGTTCACCTCGCAAGGGCAAGGTGCGGCGAATCTGAGCTCTGGGGCCGACTATACTGGGCTGTGAGAGATTGCACGAACCAATGCCGTTTCTGCAACATCTCACCAGAACAGTCTGCATATATGCGCTCTAACAAAGATCCAACTGCACCGGGGACGGACACTGTTCCCCCGTCGGCAAGGGATGAAGACGTCTCTCCAGTAATGAGACGAACCGTCACACGCCGTCGGAAGGAGAAATGTCCGTACAGCGATTCTATATTGACGGGATTCTCGAATCTCGTCAGTCACTGTCGGTCATTTCACCCGAAACATCCTCCACCGCTTCCCGAGCCCAAATGCGATTTCTGTGACATGGTTTTCCCCACACGTAGAAGCACCGCACAGCACAGAAGTCGCTGCGCACACAACCCAGACGCCACACGGCATCTAAACAGAAGTGCCAGGAGGCGATCTCTGCTACCGCAGGATCAGCCAGCTTCCACAAGCACGCCCATTGGCCCGCAGGAAACCTTGCACCATCTGCTTCCAGAATGTCCAGGCGCCTTGGCTGCGCGCTAACGACTGGGCATTGAACAGGACCTCCGCACCGAAAAGTTCTCTCAATGGCAGTTGCTTCATAGCAGGAAACTTTTGTCGCTGCTCGACCACCTCTTCGGCACTCAGATGGCATTGTATAGCTAGACGCGCTGGTAAGAGTAGAAAAAAAAAAAAAAAAAAAAGACCACCACCGCAAGTAACGCAATCCTTCAGGCGGTTAGTAAACTGCCTTCCAGCCTCGTCGCCGCTCCTGCTGTGTGGGGATTTCAACATGCATCACCCACAGTGGGAGCCATTCTTGGAGTCTTCTCCAAGCGAGGTTGCCGCAGAATTTTTAGAACTGTGCACGGATGCGGGACTGACCTTGGTTAACACCCCTGGTGAGATCACGTATGCTCGTGGCACAAGAGAACGATCCTGTATCGATCTGACATGGTCAAAGCATTTGACTGTGTCAGATTGGTCAGCTTCTGTGTCGCCGCTTAGTGATCATTACATGCTAACATTTACGCTGCATCAGGCATTTAAGGATACCATACCTTCGGCACCTAAGACATTCTACAGTTGGGGGAAGTGCAAATGGGATTTATTTGTCAAGGACTTCGACGCACAACTTCCGGCATATGACTATAAAAAGCGGTCCACCGGCATTAAAGCTTTCACGAGAGCGGTTATTACTTCGTATCGACGACATTGCCCCCGCGGCATGCACAAGGATGGTCCCAGGCTTTGGGACGACACTCTCATGGAATCAGAGCGGATTGCTACCGACAGCAAGGCCCGCTATCTACAGTTACCGACGCCCGACCGTGAGGCAGAAATGCAACGGACAAGGAGTCAATTCTTCCTCCTACTCCGAGAGCGCTTGCGCAACACGTATCTACGTCGCATCAGCAAGTTAAATCCAGGCGAACCACTCGCATGGAAATACATTTCCGGACGAAAAAAGGCATCACTTCCACCTCCTACATCATTGTTGTTGGGAGATGGTCAACACACTTATAAAACAGCAAGGAGAGCAGCGAATGCTCTCAATCGCATCTTTTTACCACTTCACCCCTCTCACAAGGCAGTTAGGTTTTCCAAAGGCATCAAAAGACAGAACCCATCTTTGGGCATTGTTTCTTCTTCTCTTTTTGGGCAGCAGAACAACAACGAGTCTGCTACCTCATTTACTTCATTTTCTTCTACTTCTTCTAGCTCTGAGCCACAGGATAACAACGAAACTGCCACCACATCTGGTTTAGTTGCTCATCTTCACTCCCCTCTTGATGCACCTTTTAATCGTACGGAACTGCTTGCTGCGCTACGTAATACGCCGTATGGCAAGGCCCCCGGACCGGATGAAGTCTACAGTGAGGCACTGCGACATATTTCGTCAAAGGGTCTTCGATTCCTTCTTCGTTGCATTAACCACAGCTGGACGACAGGTACGATCCCGGCTGAGTGGAGACGCGCTACCATCGTCCCACTCTTAAAACCCGGTAAGTCGCCGGAACTGCTTGAGTCATATCGACCCATCAGCCTTACTTCCATTGTGAGTAAGGTTGCTGAGAAAATGGTACTGAAGAGATTGCTTTGGGTGTGGACGCCTCACCCCCACCAGTATGCATATCGTAGTATGCGTACCACGACGATGCAGCTGGCACACCTGATACACGAAGTGGAGCATAATAGAAATCATTATTTCCAAGTGAACCTTCCCAAGAAGAGCGGTATTGGTAATCAACTCCACTACAGACCCCATCGGACTCTGCTGGTGTTGGTTGATTTCAGCAAGGCTTTTGACTCCATAGATCATCGGGTCCTCAGTCGCTTGCTGGCTAATATTCCGGGGGTGAATTGTAGAAGGTGGCTTAGAAACTTTCTATGTGGTCGCTACGCGAAGACACGAGTTGGTAACAGAAACAGTGATCGGCGTCCCATGTTGCGAGGAGTTCCTCAGGGGTCCGTACTGGGACCATATTTGTTCTCTCTTTACGTACACCCACTTCTCAATCTGCTGAACAGCTTTGCGGGTGTTACAGCAGACATGTATGCGGACGACCTCTCTATTATCGTTAAGGGGCAGTCCCGGGAAGACGCCATTCCCACTGCCAACATGGTTCTCAAAAAACTGCATGCGTGGAGTCAAGAAAATGGCCTGGCCATTAACCCGTCAAAGTGTGAAGCCGCTTGGTTCACGCTCTCCACGCACACGGAATCAGATTATGATTGTGAAGGAAAGTGGCCCCTGGTAGTGGCTGGATGTCAAATCCCAGTCATGACCATGGGGGCATCGCGAACTACGAAGCTTCTTGGCATGGATCTCGATCCACGACTGACGCTAAATGTGGCGGCCTCCAAGCAATGCGCTGCCACTTCGCAACGGATATCGCAGCTACGCTGCATAGCGCATAAAGAGGCGGGACCATCTCCACATGACCTACGCACGTTCGTCATTGGATACGGTGCTTCCAAATTACGCTATGGCAGCGAGCTCATATGGGCAGTAGCGACGGATTCAGCGAAGAATGAGATGCAGAAGACGTACTCAACTCTGGCGCGCATTCTCAGCGGAGTTCCGAGCACTGTCGACCCGGAATCCGCACTTCTAGAGGCTAATATGCCGCCGCTTCACGTCCTTTGCTTGCGCGCACGGTTCTCCATATTTGAGAACACACGCGCATGTCAGATGGACTGGATGCGGAGACCTCCGCCTGAGCCACCGCCTCGCGCAGGTTTCCGCATCTCGCCATTATCTCGGGACAAGCTATATGCCTTCGTAGACGCATACACAAAGGACTATGGCATCACTCAGAGCTCACCACGCGAAGAGCGGTTCTTTCGCAGCTCCATTCCTCCCTGGTTTGCGGCCTCCGCTCGCCAGGTCACCATTGGCGTGGAACTTCCGATAGACCACTCAATAACTGACGAGGAAGAGCTGACAAGGGAAAAGCGCAGAGTCAGCGAAGAGGCTCTAGCGCTGCACAGTCATCGTTCGTGGATACTCGCGACGGATGGCGGTGTCGACGTTCCCAATTCAGCCGGGGTTGGAATCCTGCTCTCATCCCTCAATTCATCGGAAATAATAGAAAAGGCCAGTATAAACTGCGGTGCACGCCCATGCAGTTACAGGACGGAATCCCGTGCGCTGCTTCTAGCCCTAGAGAAGCTGATTATCCCTCGTATCCAACACAGGCATAAAACCCTGCTTGTGGTTACAGTCAGTCTCTTCTAGCGGCTTTAAACAAGGGCCCGCTCAGTCAGACAGACTGGACGGAGGATCAGATCTGGCAACGTCTCTTGACACTAACGTGTGCTGGCTGGTCTGTGCACCTGCAGTTTTGTTACGGACATTGTGGAGTACATGCTAACGAGCTTGCAGATCAGTATGCCACGCAGACTATGGAGACTGGACAATACACGGAGCAAGCAATTGCACCTTTATGGCATACGGATCTGCTGACATGCATTAACACCCAGCTCACCAACAAGTGGCGTAGTACGATTCGTCAAGACACTCATCGCTACTTGCTTTGCGCAAAAGGCCATCAGATCTCAGCGGTAAGGACCTGATCACTCAGGAAATTCTTCACCGTCAAGAACCGGTTCGCCTCGCAAGGGCAAGGTGCGGGGAATCTGAGCTCTGGGGTCGACTATACTGGGCTGTGAGAGATTGCACGAACCAATGCCGTTTCTGCAACATCTCACCGGAACAGTCTGCATATATGCGCTCTAACAACGATCCGACTGCACCGGGGACGGACACTGTTCCCCCGTCGGCAAGGGACGAAGACGTCTCTCCAGTAAGGAGACGTACCACCACACGCCGTCGGAAGGAGAAATGTCCGTACTGTGATTCTACATTGACGGGATTCTCGAATCTCGTTAGTCACTGTCGGTCATTTCATCCGGAACATCCTCCACCGCTTCCCGAGCTCAAATGCGATTTCTGTGACATGATTTTCCCCACACGTAGAAGCACCGCACGGCACAGAAGTCGCTGCGCACACAACCCAGACGCCACACGACATCTAAACAGCAGTGCCAGGAGGCGATCTCTGCTACCGCAGGATCAGCCAGCTTCCACAAGCACGCCGATTGGCCCGCAGGAGGCCTTGCACCATCTGCTTCTAGAGTGTCCAGGCACCTTGGCTGTGCGCCAAAGATTGGGCATTGAACAGGACCTTCGCCACGGAAAGTTCTCTCAATGGCAGTCGTCTCATAGCAGGAAACTCTTGTCGCTGCTCGACCAATTCTCTTCGGCACTCAGATGGCATTGTATAGCTAGACACGCTGGTAAGAGTGGAAAACACAAAAAAAGTATTTTTTAGTTGTGGAGAAAAAAACCTCCGGTTTTCGACGACGATGGATCGCGTGGCCACGCGACAAGAACAGCGACGATCCTTATGAGGCTCATGTTCCTTTTTTGCGCATTTCCCATTATTTGCCGCCTGTGATGGCTGAGGCCGCTTCCTGCCTGGATTTAAAGGCATCCTTTTTTAAAAGTCTCTTTACCGCGGGAGACTTGGCATCTCTTTTGATGCCGCGTGGAGGACGGCACGCTGGTGGAGCTGACACGGCCCCCAATAGGATACAAGGCCGGCCCAGAAATTCTCCAGATTATTATTAGCAGTTGCCGAGGTGACGACGGTGGTTCACCCTCTCCGGGCTGCACCTCCATTGGTGCGTGTCGACGTTTGGATCGATGATATACGCATTGCAGGGTCGAAAAGCGGTGCGACATTGTGGGAAGCCCAAGTGCTTCGTAATGCGGACAGTTGTCACGCCACGATAGGGGAGGATCGCGAATCGGGCGCCACGCAGTACACCTTCCTCGGGGTGCGGTTTGATCACACTCACCGTGCGGTATCCCTGAGTGAAAAGTTTGTCCGGTCTGTACGCGCCATGTCGGCGCTCAATTCTTCAACCATCGCGGAAATGGAGGTAATGGTGTCACGTTTTTTGAACGCGGCAGCCATTTTGGGCACGCGTTTATATGACAACTACTTTTTCATCAAGGCAGTGCGACGCCGATTATCGGCACTTAACCGGGAGATTGTGCAGGAGACATCCCCGGCGAACCTTCCGCCGTCAGTGGCTGGTTTGGGCGAGAGATTGTGACACATCATCGAGAATAATCGTAAGCGAATCATCAATCCCACGGAAAAGGCATCGGCCACCATCATCACGGATGCATCGCTCCATGGATGGGGAGCCGTTTTTATTCCAGACTCCGGCGACGTTAAAATTGCCGGAGGGAAATGGGAAAAGAGGAAACCTTTTCTTATCATGCAGGCCGAGGCACGCGCGGTACGCTTAGCCCTATCGGTCTTTTCCGCCATCTTGCCATCCACCATGGACGTTTGGGTGGGCAATACTTCGCTGCAAGGGGAGGAAAATACAGCTCAAAATCACACGCGTCGACGTGGGAGCTGCAACGGATATTAATAGGAAAATTTTTTTTTTGGAAAAAATTCCGATGCCGGGGATCGAACCCGGGTCTAGCGGGTGAGAGCCGCTTGTTCTAGCCACTATACCACACCGGATCTGTGGTTTCTTTTGGTTCGGGCATGTGAGCAAAATTCTTTTTTACTGTTTCTTTTTTTTTGGAAAAGGCGCGTCGCCGTATTTGCGCGGACGCGTTTGTTGGCGTTACTTTTATATTTGAGCAGGCTTGTGTCAGACGGCTGCGGGATGGAAGTTGCTTTTTGCGGTTCGGATGGAGACGGGCGGGCGGTGGAAGTCGGCGCGTCGCGGGGTCGATGTTTGAAGGATGCTGTTGTGTGCTTGGGCAAGGTGATGTTCTCTCTTGGGGTTTGGTTGCGGCAGTTGTCTTGTTGTTGTTGTCGAAATGGGCAGTGATACTTTGATTTTTCTTGCGTGGTTGTTCGTGTTTATTTTGGAAGAGTTATTATTATTATTATTATTATTAGGAGCTTGTGAAAAGAATGATCGCGGGAGAGCTGGCTAGCTTAATTAATGTATGTGTATATCCTGATAAATGAATGCATTCTTTATGATACTTTCTACCGTATGAATCTTTTGGGAAGAACGCGACTTTGTAGGGGCAGGGAACCGATAGAGGCCGGATAATTTTGTTTTTGTTTTTATTTTGCCATCCCACCCACCCCCTTTTGATTCCCACCACGGGGCGGGGTCTTGTGGTTGGAGGACCCCAAAGTCTGCCACTTCTTAAGTAATAATATTTCAAATCCTAACTGAGGACAAAGGACCATGCTAATGGTCCACAGAATTCTATATATTGAATGAGAATAAAACATTGAAGCAATTAACTAACGAACCTTTTTTCCTAACTTGTTTGGTTTCCATAGATAATTTCAGGATCCGGCCAGCTGCCCGGAAGATTATTCTATTAATTATTGTATTTCGCAGAGTGAATTATTTTTAGATTTTCTTGAATTTTTTTCAAGTTACCGAATTGTTTTTAGGGTCCTTTTTCTGTATTCGGTTTTGGATTAATCATTTGGTAAATATATATCAATAAAAAATATATAAATAAATGAAGCAAATAAATAAATAACTAAATAACTAAATAACTAAATAACTAAATAAATAAATAAATAAATAAATAAAATAAATAAATAAATAAATAAACAGTTATGTAAATAAATGAATCAATCAATCAATAAATAAATGAATGAATCAATCAATAAAATAAGTAAATAAATATTGTTATTAATACTAATCTTCGTTTATTGGTTTTTGATATGGATTGTATTTTGGAACAGTTTTTATTCTTGTATGCGTTTTCTGTTTTCTTTTGATTGGAAAAACGGGAAATATTAACTGCCTTCCCTTTTTTTAAAATAAAACTTACTGGTTCGGCTACTATTTTGATATGTTTAATTACAGCTTGATTTTTATGTATCTGATACCCATTTGATATCCGCTTAAAAGATCATTATTATTTGAAATTATTCTATTTGAGGAAAGGGAAGGTGGATCTAGAGTACTGTGATTATCAAGTGAATATTTATTGAAGAATTTGCTTTTTACCCCATAGAAGCCTGATTTGAAATGAAATTCATTATTTGCGCTTATGACAGGATGAGACCCCAAACATAAAAATTCAAAGTTGGCGAATACTATACATATATATTCATATGTAATAGTCCAAGAAAAGTAAATAAAATATTTATTTATTTAATTTCATATTAGCATAAAGAAAAAGAGAAGAAAGAAAGAAACCGACGCAAATTAATAAATTGTCCGTTTTGTATTTTAATGTTTTAAAATTATTAAAATTTAAAAATGCCTTATTATTATTATTATTTGACATTCTTGTATCAGTAACTTTTTGGGCGATCACACTTTTTTTTTTTTGAATTATGTAGTTTTACTATTATCGTTTACAGATTTCTTGTTTGATCATTCTTTTTTTTTCATTGGCGATTTAATTAAATTGTATTGTGAATTAAATCGTTGAATTTGGCTAAAAAATATGTGGAATATAAATATAATTCACGTGGGGCTTTAAATGGATTTTCCATGCGATATCGTAATGCTGCTGCATGAACGTTTGCAATTTATTTGTCACGGTTTTTCTTTAAGTCTTATTGCTTGAAAAAAGTGTTTTTGAAAAAATATTGAGTTTTCCGATATATGTCTTGTTTATTTCTCCTACTTTAACAGCTTGCATATAATATCTTAATTTTTTATATATCTTTCAGAAGCCGAAGAAAATAAGAGCATGGAGATTTATATTGGACTGTGTTTATGTGGCTGGATTAGTGGGAGAAGAGGGCTCGAAAGCAACAGAAAATGTAAGAGTTTGGCTTCAATAGGAAATGCGTTTTGGCGTTCACTGTGTTCGACATTTTTTTATTGTTTTTCTTTCAAATGTATTATGATTTTTTTTTTTTTTTTTTTTTTTTTTTGAGTTATGCTTTGTTTGCTATTAGTGTTATTTGTCGCTTGTGGAGAAACATTTTAAATTTGCATATATATTTTTGTAAGGAAATACGGATTTTTGTGTTCCAAGAAAATGCTAAAGGAGGAAAAATAGCTCAAGTTATAATGGAAAACTGCGGGACTATAAGGTGATGGTACGTATTTTGAATATATATATTTTAAACTTATTGAGCGATTATTTTTTACCAAAAATATAACAAAAACGGGAAAGGCAATGGTGTTTTTTCTGTGTTTTGGGCCCGTTTAATCAGTTTTGAAGTTTTAATCCCATATATATATTTCTATGTTATTGTTGGATTTTATGATGTAGTTTTTTAATTTTTCTCTTATTGGATTGATGATACTCAGTATAAATATAAAAATGCTTATTTATCTATTACTAAAATCTTGATTTGGATTCAATTTTGCCTTCTGCATTATTTATTAAATAATTTTCGGGAACCTCAATAAATAAATAAATAAATAAATAAATAATAATAATAATAATAATAATAATAATAATAATAATAATAATAATAATAATAATAATAATAATTCTCACGTGAAATTTATGCGGTGCCACGTTTCAGTTTTGATCTGCATTTGTTTTTGTAAAATGTAAATTTTTTTGGATTGCAGATTCTGTGTTTGATTTTTGTGGAACAATGGTTTTGATCGTTTTTTTTTCCTTTGGGTGATTTAGAATAAGGGAAATTAAAGAATGATGACTTTCCATTCATGTTAGTGAGGCAATTATCTTAGGACGTGATGTGGAGTTGGAGGAGGGATGTTGCTTTTAAGTTTTATTTGTGATATTTTAATCTGCACTATTCCAAAGATGGTGTTTGGATTATCTTTTGTTTGAAAGAAAAATCATTTTAGAATAATTTATGGAGATTTGTCTTTTTTTTTTTTTAAATGTATTCTATCCAAATTACTTGAAAAGCAAAAAAAAAAAGCCATCTTTTAAAGTTAATATTGGTTAAATTATTTTTTAGGAATATATAATGTTTTTTCTTTTTTGGCATTTTGAAGTTTACATACTTATTAATGGAGATAAAAAAGAGGAGTTTGATTTTTTCATTTTTCATTGTTTGATATCTAAGAGAGTTGATAGTTTTTGATCTTTATGGTTTAAGTTATTATTAAATACATGAAGAAATAATAATAATAATAATAATAATAATAATAATAATAATAATAGAGTTTTAATTGGATGTAATTATTAATGAACATGGATACATGGAAAAAAAAAAAAAACATGTGCTTTACGAAAAAATAATGTTTTGCTCCGTTGTGGTTTGGCGTACTGCAATTTTCAATGCAATTTTGAGACAGAGGATTATGAGGGGTGAATTCAAAGTTAAATTCTCATTTTTTGTCTTTTCTTTTTCTTTTTGCTTTGTTCTTGCGTTTTTATCGTTATTAATTGCCTATTTTTTCTCCTATTTTCTTCATTTTTTTATGGTGATTTTGCCAAGTGGTATTGAGAGGGGATGGACAACGAAGAAATGATTTTCTTTCCCGCTTTAGTAATGAAAGAATTAATGGAATATTTGGCTTTATTGAGATTTTTTTTATATTATTATTATTATTATTTGCGGAGGTCTGTCTCTTTTATCAATATCCATAACCCTTTTTTTACTTTTTTTTTTTTTTTTTAGGGTATATATATATATTGGCTTTATTTGTTATCGTCTTGCTGAGATGTCTGCCGAGAATCAGTGGGAAGAACTTGAAGATTTACCCCAACAAAATAAGGAGGCTTCAGCGGAAATTGACAATGATCTCCAAGACGGGAGCCACTCCGACGCTGACAAAGCCAATGGTGAAGTAGGCGAAATCCAAGAGACATCTGAATACCCAGTGGAGAAGGCTGAAGCCAATAACCAACCGGAATTTTGTGACCAAGAAGTACAGGAACCCAGGCCCCACCCTCCGGAAGAGGAGTACCCCGCAGAAGAACCAAATACTTATCCTGAAGAGGAGCCCCACAATGAGGAAGTAAATAAGCGTGAGGTGCCAGTGGAAGAGGGTGTTGTGCGTGGGGAGAACAAGGAAAGCAATGAAGACGAATTTCCACCTCACACACAGGAAGTTCATCATCTCGTCAAGCCAAGGAAAACGCCGCTTAAGAAACCAACTCGTTGGGATCCTATTGAGTACGATTTGCGTGAAGACAGTGACGATGAATTTGAGATGGCTACAGCATTGCGCCCAGTCTATGAGGAGGAAGAGGAATTCGGGGTGCCCAAGTTCAAAAATGGCGAGCCAGACTATCAAGGTGAGTATCTTTCCTGTTTTGATGAGCCCAATTTGTTGTACCGCATTTTGAACCGCGAAGAAAAAACTTGGGCCTTTTACAATGATACTCGCCATTATGAAATGCACGTGCGGTTCATCTTTGGTAAGAACTCCGTGCTAGAGGCACTTGGAAATACGAAAATTCATACTCGGTCCGATGGTGAGCATGTGGCTGAGGTCTTTGTTTACCCCGGAGAAACGGAAATGTTCATTAAGGGCAGGGTTAATGGTTTCACAAGCAAGCTCCGCGCGGTTCCTTTGTCGGAGGAATACCATCAACGCCGTCAAGAAGTTGCTGAGGACGCCATTCAACGTGAAGTGGCTCAGATTAAGGCAATTGTTGGGGATGAGAGGAGTGCAGAGAAGGTTTTGGAGGCTTGTTTGGAGAATAATCTCCCTTTTGTGGACCTGGAGTTTCCACCCTGCCAGGCATCATTGGATACTGGCGCGAAGAAGCCTTTCAAGCATCTCCCTTGGGCACGACCCTCATCTTACCTCCCCGACGAACTGCTGGATCAAGTTCGCCTTTTCAGAGGTCCCATTCGTCCCAGCAGTATTGATCAGGGAGAATTGGGCGACGCTTGGTTGATGTGTTCCATTGCCGCGATTTCAGAGAATCCCCAAAGCATTCTTAAAATGTTCCGGCATCCTGTAAGTGCTGAAATAGGTAGAAAAGAGCGCGCTATTGGTGCCTACCGTGTGACATTCAACAAAAATGGCCTCTGGCGCAGTGTTATTGTTGACAACTACCTTCCAATTTCCGGTGGTAAACCAAAGTATGCAAAGAGCACTCATGATCTTGCAGAAATATGGCCTTCTATCTTGGAAAAGGCATTTGCCAAATTGCACGGCAGTTATGCGCACATTTGCTCGGGCGATCCACTTCACGCAATTCAGGACCTGACGGGTTATTCATACTGCAGGTTTGATGATGCCTTTACCAAAGCTTCTCAATCTGGCAAAGATGATCTTTTCCAGGACTGGCTAAAGTACAATAAGGCTCACTATCAAATGATGCTGAGCACCCCTGGCAAGGATCCAAATGATAAGGGTTCGAGTGATCCCAAATTGGTTAAACTCTACCAGAGTGTGGGACTCATCAGTGGACATGCGTACACGGTTTTGGATACGCAATACTTTGCCGATCATGAGCTGCGTTTGGTGAAGTTGCGCAATGCATGGGGTCGGACCGCTGAGTGGAATGGTGACTGGTGCGGTGATGACGAAAAGTGGGAACAATACCCAGACGTGGCTGAGGCTTGTAAATTTCAGAAGGATGATAATAGCGCCTTCTGGATGTCATGGGAAGCTTGTCTATATTACTTCAACGGTGGGGGCGTTTCCTTTTCCCATCCGTCTCTCAACGATTACCGTGTGCCCTCGAAATTTGTGGAGTGCACGCCATCTTGCGTTCTCGAAGTCAGCGTTGAGCAGCCCACATGGATATGCTTTACAATTTCTCAGCAGGACAGACGTGGACGCCAAGATGCCGTTGAGTACCAGCCTGTAATGTTGAGCATTGCGCAACCCTTTGAAAAAGGGCTCTATAAGGTTGTTCAAAACAGCTCTGCTGATGCATACAGTCCAAGTTGCGACAAGTGGATTTTTTTGCAGGCTCGTGACGTCAGTCTGATACACAAGTTCCTACCGGAACACTCGCCATACCTCGTCATACCTCGTCTCATGTCAATGACCGGGCAGGAGGGGGAAGTACCATACGCGCTGGGATTTTCTTGCAACAGGGTTGTTGGACACGATGGCGTGACCGTCCAATTCAAGGCTCTTGACAAGGAGAATAAAGTGATGCACAACTTTCCCAAATTTGATCCTGAGGCCACACCTGTCGTGGTGGACTACCAAGTAAAGTCACCCCACAAGGGGTACCCAGAGATGAAGCAGGGCCAGACGGTGTATTAATTTTTTTTTTTTTGCAGGACGGAGGAAGATAAGTTGGGAGGGAAAGTGCGAGAGAAAAGGGAAGGAGCAGGGAAAGAAGGGGACAATTCAATAGCGGTAGTGAGCCCGAGCCAGACCGAAGCCACAGACGAAGCAAGACCAGAAATTTCCAATGAATGCGAGTAGGGGGTGGGAGAGGAAAGAAAACAACGAGAACAAGAAAGAGGAATAGCCGTTTTATTTCTAAAAAAGAGATAATAGTTGCAAAACAACAACAACAACAACTAAGGGGAACAAGGAAAATATGCAGGGATGCGAAGACACCCACGCACAAGAAAGAAAAGTATCCTGACACGCTGCAAAATGAAGTAGCAAGAAAACAACAACAAGAGGAAACGATGTGCCGGACGTTGTGGTTGCTTTCGACTATGTATTGGGAAGCCTATTTATGTATTAATATTAAAAACAGAATTTAATTGCAGTTGCTGCTTTCCAGATTTGTGTTTTGTTAGCATTATCCCCCATTTTTTGTCTTCTTTTTGGTATGTATCTAAAAATATATTTATTTGGTTACCCTTTCTTTGCAATGTATTTATGCCTTTACCGAAGGGATGTGCGTTGTAATGCTACATATTTTGGCGACCGTGTTTTTTTTTTTTTTTATATATATCTGTTTCTTGCTGAAACTGAGTGTGCAGTGTGTTTGAGAAGGAATAATAAAACAAAGGGACGGAAGGAGAGAGGTGGATTTTGAAGACCTTGTGAAAAGAAAAAAACACACACACACAAAAAAGTTGGACTTTATTTGAAGGTAACATGTGAATAATAAAAAGAAAACAGAAGATCTTTGGGAGGAAAAAAGGAAAAAAAAAAAAAGACTAACATTTACAAACATAGTGTTTATATGATTTTATCTTTTTCTTTGTCATTGTTTGTGCTTGGGCGGAGGATCGGGTTTTCTCCGTCACGCGATACTCCGTCATGAAATGAAAAATTATAATTATCTTTTTTTTTTTTTTCTCTCTCTCTCTCTCTCTCCCCTTTATGAGTTCTCTTTTTTTTCTCTTTGGGCAATGTGAGTAGTACTCTCCGCACTCTTTTTCACTCGCTGCACGCGGTAATCATCCCGCATCCAAAAAAAAAAAAAAGAGACCAAGAGAAAAAAGGAGAAAAAAAAGGAATTTTTTTTTTTTGTTTTTCTTTTGCTCTTCTGTTTCTTCTGGTTCTGATGGTGGCGAAGTGGGGAAGGACAGGAATTCCTACCGGAATGGGTTGGAAACAAAACACTGTAAGCTCTCATGGGAAAGAAATGGTGTTCTGTCCACTCTGTTGAATTATGCGACATACTTTTTTTCTTTCCTAAGCATTTTCTGCATTGATTTTCTTTATATCGCGTGCTTCTAACTGAAAGCGACGCTGTACGGAGTTTCTAGGGAACTCAAGAAGACACACACACACAAAAAAAAAAAAACTGGCAGATACATTAAGCAAACAAAAAAAGAAACAAGGTGTGGTGCACGCTTACACAATTGTTAACAGGGAGAAATTGGGTCATCACTGTTGAACGCTTGGCAAGTACAGGTGGAAAAGGAGCAATCCGGCAACCGAGGAGCATAGGCGAAGGAAGAAGCAAATAGCGGCAATATTGCTTATTCCTTTTTGCCTCCTCCCCCCTTTTTTTTATTTACTGCTTTACCAAAGGAAATGGCGTCATACGGGCCAAAGGATGGAACTGTGAGCGGTGGCAGTATGCAAATTCTTAATGATGAGTTTGATGAGGGAACAGTTGTCGACGTTAACAAGTTATCGGAGTACCGATATGGACTTCCCGTATATCAGGGAACCTCAACCGCGTGCTTTGATGGTGGTCTTTTGTTTCGTATCGTGGAAGAAAAAAACGGCGAACGTTGGTCTTTCTACAACGATACTCCAAATCTTCTGATGCAGGTGGAACTAGACTTTGAAAAGGGGTCTAATATTAAGGCACTTGGAAATACGACACTTGAGCAAAAGCCTAACGGTTCCATTGTTTGTAATGTAACTGTGCACCCACTTGAAACGGAACTTTTTGTAGAAGGTGAACCTAATGGGTACACGAGTAACATTAGGGCAGAAGGGGTTTCTGATGAATATCTCAAAGATTTGGCTGTGCAGGACAAAAACACTATTGATAAGGAAACTTACGAACTATACAAATTGGTTGGAGAATCTTCTTCATCTGATGAGATGGTGAAGGTATGCGTTGCAAAAAAAGTGAAGTTTGTGGATTTCGCTTTTCCACCAGAACAGGAATCACTCCAAATTGGTTCTATTATGCAGATGAAGGTGATACCTTGGGAGCGACCATGCATGTACTTATCAGATGAAAACGCCAAACAAATTCGTTTATTTCGCAGTGGCGTTCACCCAACCAATATTGATGAGGGTGATTTGGGTGATTCATGGTTCATTGGTGCGGTGGCCACTCTTGCAGAATTCCCAGACAGAGTGCGTGATATATTTCGCCACCCTGTTAGCATAGAAGAGGGCAAAATGGAACGTGAGGCTGGCGTGTATCGTGTCAATTTAAATAAAAATGGCTGGTGGACGAATGTTATTATCGATGATTACTTACCCTGTATGGGTGGTTGCCCAAAATTTGCTCGATCTAAACGGGACCCAATGGAATTGTGGGTTTCGTTGCTGCAAAAGGCATATGCAAAGATACATGGAGGTTACGGGTTTATCATTGCGGGTGATCCACTACACGCACTGCAAGATCTGTCAGGCTATCCTTGTTCTTCTTTTAACAATGCTCTGACTGAGGCAAGAGTAACGGGGGGTGGAGAATTGTTTGGAAATCTTTTTCAGTACAGTAATCTCGGTTACCAGGTCCTATTTGTTGCTCCTACAAGAGAGACATTGAACAGGGGCGCAATGAATGGGGTAAGTGAGTCAACTTACGCTCGTGTGGGCTTGCGCCTTGGACACGTGTACTCCGCCTTGAAACTTTTATTTTTTCCAGAATATAATCTTCGCCTCGTGCAGTTACGTAACCCATGGTATCGTGATGGAGATGCTATTTGGAATGGGTTCTGGAAGAAGGGTGACAGAAAATGGAAGCAATATAGTGACGTGAGCGCCGCTTGTAACTATACAGAAGAGAATGACTTCACTTTTTATCTCGAGTGGGATGAGGTCTCAAGATTTTTTATGGGTTGTGGTGTATGCTTCATTCAACATCCAATGTACGACTTTCGTGTTCGTGGCTGCTTCATGCAAAATGTTCCCACCACCTGTTTGGAGATCTCCGTGGGTGTTCCCGTCATTATTTGCCTTATGCTCTCCCAAGATGACATGCGTGGTACCAACAAGCAGGAGTATTCTCCGATCATGATCAGCGTTGCACACGGTTTTGGTTCCATGACACCGATGAGTGTCGACCTCAACAGCGGTTTTGACACCGACCACCCTTCACCTGAGTATGCATTCTTCCAGACCCGTGAGACCAGTATGTTCTACGAATTCCTGCCCGAAAATTCACCTTATTTGGTGGTACCACGTGCCATGAGCATGTATCCGAAACTACCATACGTTTTTGGCTTGCGTAGTCCGGTGGAGGTGGGTACACCAAATAGCCAGGTGCGAGTTGCGTTTCGTGCCCTGTCACCCGGATGTGGCATCTTTGATAACGCCAGGAATTTTGACGTCTCCACGGTGTCGTGCCAAACGGAGTATCAATCAATTAATCCTGAGCAGTTTTTTCCTGACATCTACGCTGGTACCGTCATTCAAGTTGAATAGTCATTGAAGTGGAGGGAAACATGGTTGAGCAGGAGAGAACTTGTATGATGAACCAGCAATGCTGCAAAAGCTGGAGCCTCAACCCTCTCTCCCTCCCAAAAAAAAGAAAAAAAAAAAAGAAAAAAAGCCTAAAAATCCCTCCTTTTAGAGTTTTTTTTTCCATCAAGTCATACACGCGCGCGCGAAAAAACAACAACAACAACAAAAGTGATGATTGAGGAATACATGAGGGGGATTGGAGAGCGGTGCTGTGCATAACGTCTCTTGCAGTGCATGCAGTCAGGAGTCGAAATGAATAGAAAAAGAGTAAAAATTAAAGAAGGAAATTCAATTAATGCACTGACGTTAGTCAATGGTCATGGCAAAAGACTCATTGTTCTATCTCATTACTGTTCTGCCTCCTATGTTTATTTATTTATTTTTATATCTTTCCATTGTCTATTCTCATTTCTTAACAACACATGTATATATTTTTTTTCTTATTGATTCAAAAAATTCTTTTTTAGTTCCCTTCTAAGATGTCTTAAAAAAAAAAAAAATAATAATAAAAAAGGGAGGGTATTTTCATTGTTCTTTTGCCTTTCCACCCCTTTTCCTTGCCTTCTTTATGTGCAATAGAAAAGGCAAGAAAGAAAAGGATTATGAATATATTACAAGAGATGTGTTGACAGAACGACAGTATGAGAAGGGAAAAAGCTGCGGAATGAGTTTGAAAGCAATTGATGTGAATTATATTTATTTCTTTCAACACCGCATTTATATATATATATATATATATATTTATTTATTTATTTATTTATTATTATTATTATTATTATCATTTTTATTTTTTGCGGTGTGGAGCTTTTACGGTAGTAATTTTTTCATGGTGTCGGCCCCGAGGACACGAACGGAACCCTCCTGAATTTTTTATCTTTTTTTGTGCTTTGCCACACATTGTCTTTTCATCACCGTTTGAACAGGTTAACACTATTCCCTACAAGAGGAGGACATTGGGGGAAGGGGGCATTCTGCATATTCTCCTCTTGAAGGGACCTACCTTACTAGGTGCAAAAGTGGATGGTGTTTGCTGTTGGATTTCGCACTTCTTTTTTACTTTCCTTTTCCATTCCCTGAAAATACCGGGTACCAGACACCGAAAAGATGTGCATTGCGATGATTTGTGAATGACTCTTGTGCAGAGGGGAGTTTTCCGACGCCTGGGTCCTCTTAAATCCGTGCGTCCGTGTGTTGGATCTAGTTCTCAGGTAAAAATGATCATTATCTTCAGCACGGATGGGGGGAATTTGTTGATGTTGTTGCCAAATAATAACGATGCACCTGCATTTTCACCTGCTTGTCTGTGTTCCTCAATGGTGCTTTTTCCCACCTTTGCGCTTGTGTTCTCTAATAGTGCCGCTAAATCTGCAAAGAAATAGGTCAAAAGGAAGAAGGGAAAAACAACAACAACAACAACAATAGAAAAGGCAATACTTTTTTGCGCGGACGAAGGGTGAAAAAAAAAAAAAAAAAGAAAGAAAGAAAGGAGGAGGAGGATTTTGGACGCCATATTCGTGTGGATCCCGATCTTTTTTCCTTTATTTTGTTATTTTTGCTTCTGACGGCCTTCAACCGCAGAAAAACACATACACACAAGTATGGGCTGTGGGGCGTCGACTACGCAAAGGCCAACGACGGTGGCCCCTGAGTGGAACGCTCCCTTTGAGAAAAAGGAGGTAAAGAAGAATGAGAAAGTTGTGGACGAGTTTGAAGAAACCACAGTGCGACCGCTGCCTGAGAAGAATTCGTTTGAAAAAAAATTCAAAATTGGGGCACCGACCTTTGTCAGTGAAGATATTACACCCTGCTTTGATAACGGACTCCTCTACCGTATTGCTAAGGATGATGTGTGGGCGTTTTACAATGACACACGCAACTATGAGATGCACGTGGAGTTTACGTTTAGCAGAACCTCTTTGATTCGAGCAATAGGCAACACAAAGGTTAACCAGGTGGAATCGAGCGGTGAATATGTTGCAGAGACAGTCGTGTACCCCACAGAGACGGTCATGTATGTGAAGGGCTCTATTGCAGGCTTTAAAAGCAAAATCAAGGCACTTCCGTTATCGGAGGAATATCTTCAGGGAAAGGTTCGATCGTGCAACTTGTTAATAGAACCCGAGATGAATAGAGTGAAAGAATTTGCTGCGGACTTTCCCACGGATGATACGATCCTTGCCGAATGTCTTGAGAGGAATATACCCTTTATTGACATGTATTTCCCACCCAATCAGGATTCCATCACAAAGGGATCGGACCGACCCATGAAAACGGTGCCTTGGGCCCGCCCAAACATGTACCTTCCAGACGGTTACGCCCCATTGGTGCGTCTATTCCGCAACAAGATCAGCCCCATGAGTGTTGATGCGGGGGAATTGGGGGATAGTTGGTTGGTATGCGCCATTGCTGCTCTTGCGGAGTACCCAAAGATGGTGCGGGATATGTTTCATCACCCCCGAAAAGCTGAACTCACAGCAAAGGAGCGAGCCATTGGGGCATACCGCGTGACCTTAAACAAGAATGGTTGGTGGACAAATGTCGTTGTGGATGACTACTTGCCCGTTCTGGGTGGAAGGGTCAAGTATGCCAGATCGGTGGATGACCCCTGTGAGATGTGGATATCCATCTTGGAAAAGGCTTATGCCAAGCTTCATGGCAGCTACGCAAACATCATTGCTGGTGACCCATTACTTGCCTTACAGGACCTTACAGGTTGTCCAACGACACGCTATGATGAATCTTTTGCGAGTGATGTGGAAACGGGTGACACGGAGTTGATTGAGCGTCTGGAGCGTTATCACCGCAGTGGATACATTATCAGCATTAACACACCCGTTCGAGACCCTCAGGACGAAGAGAAGGAGAAAAAATATAAAGAAATGGGCCTAATGATGGGATATATGTATACAGTAAGGAAAGTCCGCCATTTTGAATCGGAAAAAATTTCTCTTTTGCAGATCCGCAATCCATGGTCTTCCGATTTGGAGTGGAAGGGGGACTGGAGCGCTAACGATTCCAAGTGGTCGCAATATCCAGATATTGCTAAGGCGTGTGATCAGGGTGAACCAGAGCCCGGTACTTTCTGGATGTCTTGGGGTGATGTTCAGAAGTATTTCAATGGCTGCGGTGTGGTTTTTCTTCGTTCATCTGGTATGGATTGCCGAGTCAAGGGTAACTTTGTCAAGGGTGTTCCCGATGTTTGTGTTCAGATCACCGTAAAGAAGAAGATGGAGCTTGGATGCACACTTTCCCAACGCGATCATCGGGGCACGCGAAATTCACATGACGATTATCCGCCTATTATGATGACTCTATGCAGCGGTCGAGGTTCCGTGGATACCATGCAGGTGGAATATAATACCAACCTGGACGCCGATCACCCCACCAATCACTTCACTTTTATGCAGAGTCGTGATGTTGGTATGTTGTGCACCCTCACTCCGGAGTGTTCTCCCTACTTTCTCTTGCCTCGTATTATGTCCGATGAAGCTTCTGTTCCATACGTCATTGGTCTTTTCACTAACGAGAAATTTGGTGAAAGCATAAAGGCGGAATTTCGGACGCTTCCGCCGGACAGCCAAGCCTTCGCAAACTTCCCTTCCTTTTCGGGCAACGGCACGTCTGTGATGGCGACATTTCAGGTCAACCGTCTCGGCTCTGGCTTCCCCCAGAGTTTCAAAAACAAGGAGCTTGTAGAGAAATCAAGTGTTCCAAGGGAAGGGAAGAGGAGTGAAAAAAGACCCTCCAAGGGCCCCGGGAAAGTAAACGGAGCTCCCGTCCGCGCCTAGGATGGAGGAAGGCGGAGAGTGAGTGGTGCAAGGAAAAGAGGAGGACGAACGGAAAACAAACAAACAAACAAACAAACAAATCCCAGTGCCCCGAGGGGAAAAAAAAAAGACCGTGTGGGGAGGCAAAAGGAAAGGATCATGCCCATAATCTCGCAGTGAAGGAGGAGCAGAGTCAAAAAGAAAAATTGAAAGAAAGGGAAGGGGGGTAAATGATAAGAAGACCTCTGTTTTAGCCTTGCTTTTGATGTTTATACGTATTTATTGCCCACAGTTCCCTCAGTTAAGAGTTATCTATTTTTAAAACCCATCTTAAAAATACGTGAGACGCCACCAAACAAACCAGAGAAATGATAGCGGCAAGCCGCCTAGGGGGAAAAGAAGGGGGTGAGCTCATTTAAGGCTACAACAAAGTTACACTTTTTTGTAGTCTGCTCTCATTTATTTTCTATGTATCTGATGTGAATGGTGGAGAAGGGTGCATGGTATGTAAATTTCTATTTATTAACCCAAAGGTAGGAGAGGGGGGCTGACAAGGACAGGAGACGAATATGGGTGTGTTCCTTTTTTTTACCTTTGCGGGCATTACTGTTGTTTTTTTTTATAGCCTTTGAAAATTCGTACTTCAAATATATTTTTTTAATGATATTTACGAGGTTAGAGAGGAGGGGGAAGAGGAAATAGGAAGTTCGTTGTTGATTTTTTTTTTTTTTTTTAGTACCCTACGTGCGTTGTTGCGTGTGTGTGAATGCAAATATGTCTAGATTTGATATGTACATGGAGCGGAGGGCTCAGAGTGACGTTGATGGATGGGTGGGTGGCGTAAGTCAAAGTGCACAACGGTAACAAGGGAGAAGAGAGGTGCCTTGTTGCTGTTGTTGTTGTTGTTTTATTGCGTTTGTGCCTCGTTGTTTTTTTTGACACCTTGACGTCTTTATAGATATATAGGTATAAATATGTACATATACATATTTATATGTTTATCTTTATATATTTTACTGGTTTTGTAATTATTATTATTTTTCCCTTTCTTGAAATTTTTAGCAATTGGCTTCTCCCTTCCAGTCGGCCACCTTGGGTGTGTGTGTGTGTGTGTGTTATACAGGCTGCCCCACAACACCCATTATGTGTCTAATGAAGGATGCGGCCCGGGTACCCTGCCATTCCGTATTTTTGCCAAATGTTTCCTTAGTTTTGATTTGCGTTTCGACACCCCTGTCCGCTGCTTGCCATGACTGCTGTTGGATCCGGGGCGCGCGCCATGAGAAACCAATGTTTCTGTGACTGTTTGTTTGTCTGTTTTTTTTTTTTTTTTTTTTTTGTGTGTGTGTATGTGTTTGTTTGGGCATCTGCATCCGTGCATGTGTAGGATGCGGGGAGAACAATTTCGTCAAACCCTTCTCATTGTTGGCGTCATTTCTTTCCCTCCCTCTTTTCCTCTCCCTTTCTTCTTTTGATTCTTCGCAGGCAGGGGAAAAAGGCAGAAGACAAAAACTTCCCTCCCCCCCCCTCTCCGTCCAACAGAAGAGAAGGGGAGAAGCAACAAACACATCTTTTTACTTTGTGTTTTGTTGTCGTTCTCGTTGTTGGTTTCCTGTGCCGTGACGGAGTGCGTGCGAGGGCGAATACCATTACAGACATTGCAGGAGTGGCGAACGATAAAAGTGGGGGTTCTCCCACCGTTACTCACAAACCGTCGAGTAAATGGGAAACGGAGTATCCAGTACGAAGGGAAAGAGTGGCAATAATAATATTGTAACAACTCATTTCAACGGCGGCGATGCAAGTCTCACCACCTCTGCTAGTTTAAAAGGGATTCTCAAAAACGGCGATGAAACGAAAACGAATGGCAAAAATAATACCAACCCGTTACAAGGACAACAACGGTCAGTTTTGGCATCACCTTTTAGACCGGCCTCGGCTGCTGAATTATTACCTGCTACGTATAATGGGAACCTTTTTCATGGAACCGGTACAAGCCGCCAAACCGTGGACCTCATAGACCACTATAACCTTAGCAGTACTGTCGAAAAAAACCTTCCAGCGCGGATGTATAATTCTCAATGGAGAGGGTGTGTTCGATTCAAAAATGGCTCTCCGTTGCTTTTGCGTGGTGGGGATGATGTGATACCAATTCCCCTTTGCACGGATGGTGGGGGCGGTGTGGTTTTTTGTTACCGAATCATAAGCGTGGACGGGCGCCTATGGAGATTTTACAATGACACGGCTACGTACGAGCTAGAAGTGGTTTGTGTTTTTAGCGCGAATTCCAAAATTGAGGCACTAGGCTTGACGACGCTGCGTGAACGATCCGATGGACGGGCAGAGGTGCGCCTTGTTTTACACCCGGGCGACACACAAGAATTCATATACGGAGATGTGGAGCGTTATGAAGAGGACATCAGGCTAAGGCATGTAAGTCGTGCCTTCATAGACGCCTCGGCCCGGGCATGTGAGCCATTTCTCAAAGATGAGAAGGCAAGCATATGCGCCTTGCTTTCAAGAAGAGGGAAAAAAACGGGGCCAGGGAACAATTGGAACGTCCCCAGTGAGGAACTCCTACGGTGGTGTGTGGAGGAGCAAGTACCCTTTTTGGATTTGGAGTTTCCTCCCAATTTGTTCTCGTTAGTTGGAAAAGAGCAAAGCACGCAGAAAAAAGTGCTATGCGGCTGGTGCAAACCGAAAAATTACATACCAACAGAGGCACTCGTGGATGAGCCTCGCGTTCTTCGCAGCTCTCCACAACCTATGACTGTAGGTGTTAGTCTGACGGGAGGTCAAGGTGTTGTGGGTGCGCTGGCAATATTGGCTGAGGATTATTTTGCTGTTGAGAGGCTTTTTCGACATCCCATGGGTTCTGCAGCTGCCGTGGAGGAGGAAAGAGTGGATGCAAGTCGAGTAACCTTGTGCAAAGGTGGCTG
This sequence comes from Trypanosoma cruzi, assembly GCF_000209065.1. Taxonomy (NCBI): domain Eukaryota; phylum Euglenozoa; class Kinetoplastea; order Trypanosomatida; family Trypanosomatidae; genus Trypanosoma; species Trypanosoma cruzi. Next base: position 401,263 of record NW_001849565.1, read on the forward strand.
GTGGATTTCTACTGTTGTGGATCACTATTTCCCTGTCCTCAACATGAAATTACTGACAGGGAAATGTATTAGTGATCCCGCAGAGTTGTGGGTGTCGGTCGTGGAGAAGGCATATGCCAAGTTACACGGGAACTACACCAATTTGGCGGAAACCGATGCATTGCAAGCATTGCAGGAACTTACGGGGTATCCTACATGTCGCTGGGATTCCATGTTGCGAGATGCTAGCAGCCATGAAGAGCTCTTTGATAAACTTTGCCGTTTTTGCGAGTTGGGATTCATCGTTGTTTTGGATAGACCAAACCTCACATCGGGTAAGAGATCATTGCAGCGTCTTGGACTGCAGGAGGGAAACGCATGTGTGGTTCTCAGCATGAAGATGTTTCGACCACTGCCCTCCAAGGAGTTCGGGACAACTCCAGCAACAGGGAATTCATCGACTTGTGAGGGTTAGAAATCCCTTTGGGAGTTCTCGCGACTGGGTTGGTGACTGGAATTTGTGGGATCCTGCATGGAAAACAAATCCGTTAATAGCTGCTCAGTGTGGGCACGATAAGGAGTGTGCCGAGGACGGCTCCTTTTGGATGGAGTGGCGTGATGTCGTGTGTTGCTTTCACGGGTGTGGGGCCTGCTTCACACACAACTTGTTTTATGAGTACCGTGTGGCGGGACAGTGTGGGAAGGGAGGTGTCCCGGGGTGTGTGATTAAACTGGAAGTGAGCCGTCGCATGTACATTTTGGGAATGCTGCAGCAGGAGGTGCGGGGGGTTGAGGGAATGCTACAGCCCATTTTGCTCCAATTATCGCGACGATATGTACCCGAGGCCACGCAAATGCCTTCTTCTGTTGATGCATTGCACAATGAAGCCAATACGAAGAGTCAGCAATCATTGAAACGGTCCGATGCACGAAAACAGGAAGTTGTACTGAATTCTACGGCGGACTGCGACTGTCCCAGCCCCGATTTGTTAACATTCCGCGCGTCCTCGCAGGTGAGTTTCATTTGTGAGCTGCTCCCGGAGTACAGTCCGTATTATCTCATTCCCCGCACCACATCGGATGAGATGGCGTACGTCTTGGGCCTCTTCACCAGTGTTCCATGCGGCAGGGGAGGTGTCGGGGACGGGGCTCCTGCAACGAGGAGTGCGCCTGGCCTCTCCACCCCGCTCCCCACCGCCGGTGGGTCTTTTGCGCAGGCAAAATTTATGCGTCTTTCATCCAAGACAAGAGTCTTTTCCAACAGTTTGCGATTTGAGGTGAAATCAGAGACACCGGTGAAGTGCCGGTATCAGGTGTCATCCCCGACAGCCTCCCCGCTCACGTTTCCCTCAAAGTTTACTGACAACTGTATAAGATAGACTTCCCTTCCTCACTGTTTCTTTTTTTTTTTTGTTGTTGTTACTCTTCCATGGGCGTGTTGATGGATGCTTGCATGTGCGGTGTGATTGCAATTATTTTTGTTGTTCTTTACTTCTCCTTTTCCCGCTCCACAAGTTTGTACATGTCATTCATTTGTATTATTATTATTATTATTATTGTGTGTTTTGTGTTACTGATTGCCACTTGGGCAGCCTTGTACTGGCTGTGCCACATCTTTCCCCCTTCTCTTCCCAATCATTCGTTTCTAATTTTTTAAATTATCTTTCATTAAACAATCACACAAAATAATGATGATGTTCACTTGCTTCTTTTCCCTTTTCTTTTCTTCTTGACGCACATGTGCACCATTTATACAACGAGGAAGAATACGAAAATACACACACAGAGTAACACGCCTCTTGGCAAGTTTTAATTCAGCCCTTTCCCAGCGTTCTTCAAAAGAATAATTGCAACAACAACAAAGAAGAATGGGCTCGTCTACCTCGAAGCATAATCCCAGGGAGCTTCTCGCTACACCCGCCATGCGCGGTGCCGTTGAGGAGTGGCTTTTTAACGGACTTCTTCTCAGAATCATTGATCGCAACACGGGCACCTGGGCGTTCTTCAACAACTCTAGAGACTACGAGTTTCATGTTGCTTACCTGTTAAACCCGGACAGCGCGGTGCAGGCTCTAAGCAAGACAATCATTACGCCCCAAGACGATGGCGTGCTTTGCGAGACGTCCGTGTACCCGCTAGAGACGCAGAGGTTCTTTGTTGGCGATGTCACTGGCTTTGAGAGCAAAATTGAGGCACTTCCGCTCTCGGCTGAGTACCTTCAGTCCCACGCAGATATTGATGAACGCAAATACTACCGCCGCCTCATACCCCCCAGTGCTGCCACCTTTTAGACGCGGGCCGAGTGACATGAACGCACGGAAAAGGGAAAAAAAAAATCCCAGGAGAAAAGGGGAGACATCTGAGGGGAAGAGTGTACAGGAGGTCGAGTCTGGTTTGATCCGTTTTTTTTTAAATTTTATTTTGTTTTTTTTGTTTTTTCTCTGAGTGTTTATGATTCGTCTTGTTGCTTGCTGAGCACGCACACCCCGTATGAAATGAGGCCCACTGAACTGTGCATCTTACGCGAGCCCTGGCAGAGTGGAAGTCAACGAGGAAGAATGAGGGTGGAGCGTGGTGCCTTTATTTATTTATGCATTTTTTTGTGTGTGCATGCATACAACGACGACGAAAAGAAAAAACTGATTTTTTCTTTCTTCCAGAAAATCTGAAATTATGTGCCCTAAATTCATAGTTTTTTTTTTTTTTTTCATATATTTATTTTATCTTCTTGTCTTTGTTATTTGTGGGAAATGTTTTTTTTTTTCTTTTCTTTGTACTCATTCTTTCCTTTGTTTTCCGGACTTTTCGCATCTCTCCCTTTCTGCAAAAAATCTTTTTCTCCCTTTTTATTTTCTGCCTTTTTTCTTCATGTGCATGATTTGATTGTGAGGGGCGGTGGACCGCTGTTGCTGGTATTTTGCCAGTCGTCACGCCCACGAACATTTTTTCTATTACGTGACCTTTTTTTTTCCCCACCCCCACCCCCTCCGGGCACCCACCACCGCACATACACACAAATGCCAGTGAATAAAAGAACAACGGGGGACTTTCCCTCTGTGGAGGGTCAGATGCGGGCGACGAGATTCAACTGACATGCCTGGATGTATGCGTTTTTTTTTTTTGTCTCTGTGTGTGTGTGTGGGTTGTGTTGTTGTTCTTTTCTATGTGCAATGTAGTCTTCGTTTTTGCGTGGTTGAGTGCAACTTCTTCTACGCACCCTTTTACTATCATTGTTATTATTATTTTTGTTGTGGTTGCTGCTTTTTTTTTTTTTTTCCATCTTTTTTTCTTACATGGAACAGACGTTTCCAGGGGGCGGAGCTCAAGAAGGAAGAAGAAAGAAAAAAGAAAAAAAAAGGAAAGAAGGGACTTCTCTTTGCCATTACTTTTATTATTTTGTTGTTGTGCGTGTCGATTACGCGGTATCATTGTGCGAATATATTGAGCTGTAATAATGGGGTCGAGCTCTTCCAAGTTAACTTACGAGAATGGGAAACCGACCTTCGGTGAGGCAACGCATGTGCACCCTATGTTTAACGGCTTGCTGTTTCGTCTGAGTGACAGGAAACACAACCGCTGGGCCTTCTACAACGACTCCATGGAATATGCTATCCACGTCTCCATCCTCTTTGACTACGACAGTCAGGTTGTGCCACTTGGATTGGCCACCGCCTACCGCGTCGACGACCCCGAGGTGGGGAAGGAGGACGACATTGGGAAGTACGTCGTGGAGGTGGACGTCGCGCCCCTCGCCACGGAACTGTTCGTTGAGGGGAGAGTCACCGGTTGGACGGTTGACACCCTCGAGGCACGGACGGCCGCAAACGAGCAGGATTTCCGTCTATAGGAGCGACGAAGAGGCGGCACAAACACACAGACACACACACACGCACGTACGTGAGGTGTGCACTGCAAGAGAAGCAAATAATACTAATTAAAACAAGCAAATAGCAACACCAACAAAAAAGAAATTCCAGACATCGTCGCAGGGATTGGCAGTGCGAGGAGGTGTGCGTATCAACCGAAGAAGAGGGAAACGAAAGGGAAAAATGAGTGAAGTGTTATCATATATATCTAATTTTTTTTTTTGTTTGTTTGTTTATTATTTTATTTTTATTTTTGTTTTTCTGAGGGGTGCAGAAAAGACATGAACAGAAAAAAAAGGAAGGTTAGGGTGGGTGGCGGTGAACATGGCGCCGAATCCTTGAATTGCCTTCGCTGGCCGTTGTCGTTCAGAAACAGGATTGAGCTTTGGGTGAAAGGGGAAAAAAAAAAAAAAAAAGGAAAAAGGAAAAAAAAAAGAAGGCGAAGGCGGCATCCGCACGCAACACTTTGTAATCCATCATCGTTGTCGCCATTGTGGGTGAAATGTACAGCCTGATAAGCAAAGAAAGAAATATTAACAAAGAGGGATAAAAAACAAACAAACTAAAAGCAATGACATTTTGTGAGTTCCGCAGATGTGGATACCATACATATATATATATATTTATATATGCATATGTAAGTGTGATTAGAGATGTGTCTATGCAGGGCAGCTAAAATTATATCTTTGGCTCCTTCCACCGTTTTCTTTTATTTTTGCTTTTAAGTACCCTGAAGTTGCTGTGACATTCTTCTGTCGTGGCTTCATTTATTTATTTATTTATTTTTGTTATTTTGTTTATTATTTTAACGCGACTTTTTTTTTTTTTTTCTTTATTACCTTTTTTTTTATTTGTTGCCTTTGTGTACATGTCGTTTTTTTTTTTTTTTTTCATTCTATAGGCGTGTGTGTTGTTGCAAACTCTGTTACGGTGTCAACTCGCAACTCCTCGCTGTGTCGTGTGCATGTGCATATGTGTCTTTGTGTATTTTTTTTTGTGTGTGGTGGTGGCGGCGGGCCTCCCAGATGTTTAAAACTTTAAGCGACACATAGAAATTCACTTGTTTATTTTCATGTGTGTTTGCGTGAAGACGTTTTTCTTTACTTTTTCTTTTTTTTTCTTCTTCTTGCATCTTCGTCAGCGTTGCGTTGTCGTGCTGCTGTAGGTGGATTTTTTCTGCCGGAAGCAAGCCAGGGAGAAGCGCACGGAGGAAAGGGAAGAGGGCAGGCCCAAGGACAACAAGAACAACACCCACCTAATAATAGAAGCCGTTGCAGGAGCGAGGAGCGGGGGAAAGAAGGGCGCTGCACAGGGCGGTGGGTGGGTGAGTGGGAGTTTGCTGCAGAAGGTCGGCGGACCGGTCACGGCCTCTTTTCATCTTTATTTTTATTTTTAGCTTCTTTGCTCCTTCGCCGTTTCCCCCCCCCTTCTCCTGTGCAGCACACTGGGGAGGAGGGAAACATTCTTTGCTCTCTCCTCATCTGCCGTCTTTCTGGGCGTGTGGTGAGCCGTGTGTGGACACGAAATTCTTTTTTTTTGGTGGGTGGGCGGGGCGGACTTTATTTGTGGCTACCGATTTTGTGGTTGGAGGTCACACGCTGCTCGCACCACCGTTTGCACATTTGGAACGATGACTTCCGAGGAGGAACCGACGCAAACGCGAGTTGAGAGCTCATCGTCGCCACGTGGCTTCAGAAGGGTGACCCTAACTGCTTCCGTGTTGAATGAGGCAGAGAACGAGCAGGGTATTCCCCTGGAGCCTTGCACTGACGCCGAGGTGGAGGCGATGGAGCGTCAGCGGTGGGGAAGACTGGTGCAGGAGGGCTTGTTCCACCAGAGTCTCCATTTTCAGCGGTGGGACGAGGAGGCTTTATTACGGGGATCATTGTACCGCACCCGCGCTGTGGCGGCCCGCACGACGGTGAGACCCACAACGACGGCTGCGCTGGTACTGAGTCTTAACATCAATCCTGTACTTTGGCTGGGCGAGAATGAGAATGAAAAGGGGGATGAGGCGTCTCCAAAAGCTTCTCGTCTATACGTCTGGCGAGCCCCCGCCCTCCTGCCAGGTGATAATTTAAATATTTTGAGTCAACTTGGTCAACAACTTGAGAGTCAGTATCGGTCCCTTTCTAAGCGGCCATTGATTGTAAGTCATTGTCTTAATGCAAGACCGGAGGGCTTTGTGCGGGCTTTGGCTCAATGCCGTCATCAAGCAGGCCCTCAAAAAAAGGTTATTGTGCACTACGGGGGCCATGGTGTGCCGCGGCCGCGTGGGGGGTCACTGTTTCTTTTTTCTTCGAATGGGGAGCCTGTAAATTACTCACTGGACACATTTTCTTCCCAGGTTGGATTTCCGCTTGTTATGGTGGCTGAATGTGCGAACGCTGCGAGTATTCTGCACCACCTTTTAGAAAATCGGCAGAAGGAAGAAGTAAATAACCACTTCACGTACCGTCAGTACGGGACAAATATAGGTGTGTCCACCTTGGAGGAGTCGGAGCGTCCGGATATGGTGCCAGGCTGGGATCGATATGAAGTTGCTTCTGTTGCTGGCATGGAAGGCAATGCAATGAAATCAACCACGAATGCGCCGTTTTTATCAAAATTGCGTGGTTTGGGTTCTGCTGCAGCGTCAAGTACTAATTCACTACTGCACGACGACCTTTTCTTTTTGGGGGCCACAGAGGAGGGTGCACTACCGCGGCACCCCAAACTGCCGTCTGATATC